>NC_057795.1:445608624-445644337 GCF_018294505.1 Triticum aestivum | reverse complement strand
TTATGTGGTGTCGCTAAGACGCCCGACTGTGGCATTCCTTTTAAAGCCCTTTATGCGGTGTCGCTAAGACGCCCGACTGTGGCATTTCTTTTAAAGCCCTTTATGCGGTGTCGCTAAGACGCCCGACTGTGGCATTTCTTTTAAAGCCCTTTATGTCATTTATTCCATAATTTTAATACTACTATGTTATTGCATATTCATAAATAACATGCTTGCACACATCAGAGTTTTATTTATCTTTTGTGACTGACGTCATGAACATGAAATATTTTTCAGCACATCATTGCTATATTATACCTATGTTCATAATGTTTGCGAGTACATTCAATGTACTCACTAGCTTGTCCCTGGCTATTGTCTTGGCCAGATAGGAGTTAACCTGGTCAGCTGTTCCTGTGGGAAATGGAGTCCCATAGACACTGATGATCCACAAACCACTTCCGCCATCAACCATTAGAAACCATTTGTTGTACTCAAAGGCCAGAATGGTCATGTACTACATATTCTGTATTTTGCTTGGGGTTTCTGTAACAAGTTGGTGCCTCATCAGCTAATAGTTATCCTGGGGCTGGTGAGCACAAGGGACATTTTTCTGGAAATTAATACCCGGAAATTCGGTCCCCATAGAATTTCATCAAGATTTTTCAAGAAATAATCTGGAAATCGTTCCTCAAGAAATTTCCATATAGTATAGGCACACTTAAAAGTAGGCAAACATCCAATCAAGTTTCTAGGCAATCCTCTAAGGATAAGTTCGGCAGTTCTAAGATTCCTAACCATGTCAATTGACTCATCATGGGTTGGATGCATAGGATCAACATAAGGTGCACAAGGACTAGTAATGTACTTGTTTAAATGATATTGATTGAAAATTACAAGCATCTCATTTTTCCACTCATGAAAATACTCTCCATCAAGAATAGGCACTCTATGTCTGAGACTCCCCAAAGTAGACTCATCCATCTTCCTCCAATGGTGATTAAACCAAGGCAATGGATATCAATGCTCTAATACCACTTGTAGGACCTTGAGAAGAGATGTCTAGAGGGGGGGTGATTAGACACTAAGACCAAAGTTGCAGTTTTTAAGTTTCTTTAAAGTTTGAGTGGAGTTTAGGCACAAGTTTAACATTCACAACATATAGCAAGCAAGCATGCAAAGAGTATATGAGCAGCGGAAAGTCAAGCATGCAACTTGCAAGAATGTAAAGGGAAGGGATTGGAGGATTCAAACGCAATTGGAGACACGGATGTTTTTGGCGTGGTTCCGATAGGTGGTGCTATCGTACATCCACGTTGATGGAGACTTCAACCCACGAAGGGTAACGGTTGCACGAGTCCACGGAGGGCTCCACCCACGAAGGGTCCACGAAGAAGCAACCTTGTCTATCCCACCATGGCCGTCGCCCACGAAGGACTTGCCTCACTAGCGGTAGATCTTCACGAAGTAGGCGATCTCCTTGCCCTTACAAACTCCTTGGTTCAACTCCACAATCTTGTCGGGGGCTCCCAAGTGACACCTAGCCAATCTAGGAGACACCACTCTCCAAGAAGTAACAAATGGTGCATTGATGATGAACTCCTTGCTCTTGTGCTTCAAATGATAGTCTCCCCAACACTCAACTCTCTCTCATAGGATTTGGATCTGGTGGAAAGAGGGTTTGAGTGGAAAGCAACTTGGGGAAGGCTAGAGATCAAGATTCATATGGTAGGAATGGAATATCTTGGCCTCAACACATGAGTAGGTAGTTCTCTCTCAGAAATAGGATGCTGGAAGTGTAGGTTCAGTCTGATGGCTCTCTCCACGAATGAAGAGGAGGTGGAGGGGTATATATAGCCTCCACACAAAATCTACCTGTTACACACAATTTACCAAACTCGGTGGGACCGATTCAACAGACTCGGTCAGACCGATTTAGTAAACCTAGTGACCATTAGGATTTTTGGTGGGACCGACATGCAACTCGGTAGGACCGATATGGTTAGGGTTAGGGCATAACGTAATCTCGGTGAGACCGATTACACAAACTCGGTGGGACCGATTTTGGTAATAAGTTTCCAGAGAGTTGGTCAGGCAAACTCGGTTGGACCGATTACACAAACTCGGTAGGACCGATTTTGGTAATAAGTTAACCAGGAAGTTTGCATTGTAATCTCGGTAGTACCGATTGCTCAAACTCGGTGAGACCGATTTTGATAATGGACATACACAGAGAGATTATAATCCCATCTCAGTGAGACCGAGAACCCTATCGGTGAGACCGATTTGCCTAGGGTTTGTGGCAGTGGGTAAGACATCCAAACTCTGTGGCTCCGGATAGGAAGAATCAGTGGGGCCGAGTTTGACTTTAGGTTTAGGACATTTGTGGAAGTGGGAAAGTAGTTGAGGGTATTTGGAGCATATCACTAAGCACTTGAAGCAAGAGGCTCATTAAGCAACACCTCATCCCTCCTTGATAGTAATGGCTTTTCCTATAGACTCAATGTGATCTTGGATCACTAAAATGGAAAATGAAGAGTCTTGAGCTTGAAGCTTGAGCCAATCCTTTGTATTTAGCATCTTGAAGGAGTTCCCACATCCTTTAGTACATGCCACTCCATTGTTGAACTTATCTGAAACATACTAGATAAAAGTGTTAGTCCAACAAGAGATATGTTGACATTAATTACCAAAACCACCTAGGGAGCACTTGTGCTTTCACTTAGCCACGGGATTCTAACTTGGGGCTACTATGTAGCCCCTGGTACCTTCGCATGCATCCGAATACGGGCGCGTATGTACCTGGCCGGGAAATGGCCCTTCGTTAATGCGGAGGAATCCTAAAGATTTCGGTGAGTCGTCGAGTGGTTGACCAGTCTCTCGTTGTATCATGACAGTCTGTTTTTGGCTTTCTCTACTGAGGTGCTCATCCGGAATAACCAGGGCACAATCACAGTAGTTCTCCTTTGGCCACCCTAGCTGATAATAATTGAACGTAAGGCGGCAAACCCAGGAGCCGGGCTAACCCAACATTTGACCAAAGACATGATTCGGAGATGATGCATATAAGGCCAAACTCGTGACATCGAACACTCCCAAAGGTATTCGGACTTTATAATAGATGGTGGGCTCTAGAATGCCCATTCATTATAAACCCTGTGTTTCCAAGTATGTGCGTTGATCTGTCGTGGCGAAATGCCAAAAACGGCAGTATCCTCTGTGGGTATAGAACCCATGGGATGGTTAAACAACTAGAGGCAATAAAAAGGTTTACACAGGGGCTTAATCTACAAAGAAACCTGTTGAACGGGGCCCTGCTACACGTATGCGCCTTTGTCTCCATTGTGCCGTATCCTGGAAGGGTATCTCACGAACATTGTCTGTGAAAAAAGAAAACTCATAGGAGAGTACAACGTGAGTATGCGATGGATAGTAAAAGTGTAAGATGTTGGCCTGCCCATAAGGTTGAGCCAAGTGTGGGACTATATTTATAGCCACTAGTGTCCTCTATGGGATTACATATACGGTGCCCTGGTTTAATATGGGTTGCCGGACTCGTCTAACCATGTCTGTGGTCTTAACGACCAGCCATGTTTTTTTTATGTTAGAGGCTGCTTATAGTCCGGCCGCTAGGGCCGTCGCGTGTTCCTCTGCGCGCGAAGAGTGCTCTGTTATTCCGCTAACGTTGATGACGCCACATGGACCGGGCATCTTGAGTGTAAGGTAGCCATAGTGCGGCAATGTGTTGAAGCGGGCGAAGGCCGTTCTCCCAAGCAATGCGTGATAGTTGCTTTGGAAGGGTGCGATGATGAAGAGCAGTTCTTTGCTTCTGGAGTTGCCTGGAGAGCCGAATGTTACCTCCACTATGACGGAGCCCCTGCTGTAGGCTTCAACGCCTGGTATTACCCCTTCAAAGGTGGTGTTGATTTTACTGATCCTGGATGGGTCTATCCCCATCCTGCGGACAGTGTCCTCATATATTAAATTGAGACTGCTGCCGCCATCCATTAGGACGTGGGTGAGATGGTATCCGTCGATTATTGGGTCAAGCACCAAGGCACCTGATCCTTCGCGCCGAATACTAGTTCGTCCATCCAGGTGATCGAAGGTGATCGGACAAAACAACCAGTAGTTAGGTGTGGTATCGCGTGCGTCTTTATGGGCGCGTTCGTGCCTTCCCAAGGATGTGCGAGTCGCGTGGATCATGTTCACTGTTTTAACCTCTGGCGGGAATTTTTTCTGTCCCCCAGTGTTCGGCTAGCGAGGTTCATCCTTGTCTTCACTTGGTGTTTCCCTTCCCTTGTGTTCGGCATTTAGTTTGCCAGCCTTCTTGAAGACCCAGCACTCTCTGTGCGTGTGGTTCGCAGGTTTGTCGGGGGTGCCATGAATTTGGCATAGTCTATCCAGGACTCTGTTTAGATTAGACGGTCCCTCTTTACTGCCTTTAGATGGCTTATTTTGTAGGTTAGGTCGAGAGCCCCTGGATCCGGCATTAACCTTTGTGTTATCCGGGCTCTCTTCCTTGTTTTGGCGTTTGTTTTTATTATGCTGTGGCTTCCCGTTGCCATCCCTTATTTCGGATGTGCTGGGGTCGCTGGTGCCTTTACGGGCTAGCCAGCTATCTTCACCCGCGCAAAAGCGGGTCATAACGCTTGTTAGGGCTGCCATTGTCCTATGCTTTTCTTGGCCGAGGTGTCTGGCGAGCCACTCGTCACGGATGCTATGTTTGAATGCCGCTAAGGCTTCGGCATCCGGACAATCAACAATTTGATTCTTCTTAGTGAGGAATCTGTTCCAAAGCTTGCGGGCGGACTCTCCGGGTTGTTGGATTATGTGACTTAAATCGTCAGCATCCGGAGGCCGGACATAAGTGTAACACTCCAAAAAAAATTATTTGGTTTTTATTAAAATCTTTATTTGATTTAAAGGAGGTTATGTGAATTTTTTTTAAGAGGGACCCTCCTTCTCAAATCCTTTTTATGACATTTTTTTATGAATCCTTCTCAATATTGATTTTTGTTCTTGAGGTTTTTTCAACATGTGTTGGTTCAACACAGAGAATCTTGGGTTGTCATAATTTCTTTTATAAAAAAATAACCCTATGACTTATGGATTTATTCTTCCTCATTCAAAATTTTTCTCTTGCCATGACCTAGGTTGAAAATTTTCTTCCAAAACCCACCCCTCCACTTTGGGTCAAGTCAAATAGCCAATTCCAGCAAGTTTCAACCCATTTTTAATTTTTATTCTATTTATTTTATCCTCAAAACAATTTCTATCATTTATTTTGTACCTTGGTGATTTACAAAGGAACCACCAAAACCCCTTTGAGTTTTGGTTCCAAATGAACTCCCCTGGCTAGTCCTTAGTACCCCCAACCTAGATCCATCAAGATCCACTTGTCCACAGTTCAAATTTTTCAAAATATGCTTGCTGCAAGTTTGAACCAGATTTGCCATTTTTGATGAAATTCATTATTTTTCTTCTCCTAAAAATCTGAGATAAATCAGGCAGCCCCTAGATGCATTGAGAGGTCACCTCACCAAGGATCAACTCCAGAAAATTTTTCCACATGCCAAAAACATTTCATCGAACACCTGGCGTGCACTGTTTCTGTCAAAATTCAGAAAGTTCAGAAGTTCAGTGATTCAGTTCTGCCGTCAGTGTCGTTTCTTCAGAGTCGCGGCGTCAATCTTGCCTTCTCACTCTGGCACGATGCTCACTACTCCTTCTCCTTATCCAATGCGCCGCACGGTCGTTTGGACAGGCGCAAGCGTCGGTGGCGACGTGTCTCACCACAAGGTAGAACCACCCGTGGCGGCCAGCAGGGGCCAGCCCTACCTTTCGGCGCCGTCCAGCACCGCCCAAGCCACCAGAAGCCTCCCCGTGGCCATCCCCTCTCCTGTGCACGCTGCAGCACCATCGTCGTGGCCTGAGAAGCACAGGGCGCGTTCCCTGCCGCCGACGTGCCCGCGAGGCCGTTCCGTCGGGAACTTGGAGTATCACCCAAGGCATGCCTAGTTTAGCTCCGGGATGGAACCAGTGGACCAATTCGCAGCCGCCTAGCCACCTAAACCACCTGCCCGACCACTAGCTCGCCGTAATCACTCGCCGAAGTTATCCAGTTCTCGGCAACCGCCTCGGGCCGGCTATAAATAGCGCCCGAGCTCGCCTTCGACCAGGCATCACCCCTCCACCTCACCAGAACCACGCCCAACCACTAGGAGGGCCTCGAGGAGGTCTTCTTCCCTGACTCCGGCCGCCCCGATCCGCTTCGGGCTCCGGCACGATTCTCTTCGGTGAGGGCACCTCCGCCTCCCAAACCGCGCCAACAACCTCCTAGTGCACCCACTCTTCCGACCCTAGCCTCAATTTGGCGCCCGCAGCTCTCTTCGGCGAGATCCATCACCACCCGAACCACCGTCCACCGGAGTGAAGCCGCCGTCGACGTGGTGCTCGCCGACGACCAACTCCACCACGCAC
The DNA here is from genome assembly GCF_018294505.1 of Triticum aestivum. NCBI lineage: Eukaryota > Viridiplantae > Streptophyta > Magnoliopsida > Poales > Poaceae > Triticum > Triticum aestivum. The sequence continues at coordinate 445,637,875 of NC_057795.1, read as the reverse complement.
AGATGTGGGAGAGCACCGTGAGTCCATAGGTACCATCCACTCCTCCTACCTCGCCGTGGATCGACGCCGGCGGCCACCGCAGCCCTCAGGCGCATGGCGGGCTCTGTTTTGAATTCAAACCTGACGGGTGGGACCCCCTCGTCAGCTTTTTCTCTTTTTCAAACCGTTTTCTGAAAACGCCTTCGGGCAGAATACGTTTTCTAACTGAAACGTTTTCTGTCCTTTTATAATCTACCCCCTGGAAACTTTCTGTTTCATTACAAATGAGTCCCTGGACTAAAACCTTAATAACTTTTAAACAAAAGATGATTTTGAATTGATTCTTTTTCTGTCATCTTTATTTTTCTGTCTAGTTTTTTACCATATTTATTTGGAAAATATTTGGAACAAGATTTATGCACACACATGGTATTTACGTTAGTATGCGATTTCTTTATACCGTAGATACCAGAGGAGGTGACGGAACCGCAAACTTCGCCGAGCTAGACTCCGACTACTCCGAACCAGGCAAGCATGTTTGAACCTTTGATATGATGAGTGTCTTGCATGTTTACTTGAGTAGTTTCTCATGGCATGTTCATATAAGCATTAGTGAATGTTATATTGCATGCAAAGCGAGCTACAAGTGAGCTTCGAAATTTGATGAGTTTATATGATGGTGACATAACCTGATCATGTGGTGGCATGATAGGTTGCAAGCTGGTATTGTTGAAGCATGCCAGACTTATGTCAACCGTTTAACTCCAGTATTAACGTGGATCAATTCATGTTCCCGTTCGTCCCCTTTTTCGTGCTGCCACATGTCTTCTATTAAGAATGCGGTCTAGTCGGTTGCAAACCTCTTTCCTCGTACACACCAAATAGAGGGGCCGTGATGAGGGTTCCATGGCCCTGGATTAAAGCCCGTCATTCGGTCAAGGGCATGGGTGTTTCCGGTTCGGACCGAGAGGGGGGCACCGCTTAGAGCACGCGATATAAATTTGATCCCATGCTATTCGAGGTTGTGGCCTCCCCGTCTTAAAGTTTTTCTTGAACATTGCCTAGGGTGATCCCTGGCAACGGGATGTGGAATGGGTGTGTACTGGTTAGATGTGTTTATTCTAAAATACCGTAAACGGAACTAGTCCTTTGTGACTACTGAAATCCATTGGCTGTGGTTAAAGAGTACAAACTCTACAGAGTCAAAACCATCCGAGTAACCGTATCTATGGTCAAGGACTATGATCAACTTATCTATGTCAGTGTCAATGTCAGTCCCAACGTCCGTCTCAGTGTCAGTCTCAGTGACAATCTACGGTGAATAAACATGAGTGTTAAACCCGGCTGAATGTTATTCCTGTGGATGGACTAACCCGTTTATTATCATGTATTGAGTATTTCCTTGGAATGATTTAAATTCGTGAACTGCTTGAATTTGAATGATGAAATATAAGCCCTTTTTGTGATGTCGCTAAGACGTCCGACTGTGGCATTCTTGTTATTTACTTTCGATATAAGCCCTTTATGTGATGTCGCTCTGACGTCCGACTGTGGCATTCTTGTTATTTACTTTCGATATAAGCCCTTTATGTGATGTCGCTCAGACGTCCGGCTGTGGCATTCTTGTTACTTACTTTCGATATAAGCCCTTTATGTGATGTCGCTCAGACATCCGACTGTGGCATCCTTGTTATTTACTTTCAATATAAGCCCTTTATGTGATGTCGCTCAGACGTCCGACTGTGGCATCCCTGTTATTTACTTTCATTATAAGCCCTTTTCGAGATGTCGCTTAAGACGTCCGACTGTGGCACGCACTGTCATTTACCTTTCAATATAAGCCCTTTATGTGGTGTCGCCCTGACGCCCGACTGCGGCATGTTAATTTATTTTTACCTTTCGAGGCGTCGCTTCAGACACCCGATCGGTCTTCAGTTATTTTATTGGGATTTCAGGAGGACTACCGCCCGACTCCCTTTTTATTTCACATGCCGTGCAAATTTATTATCTGAGTGTGCATTACTAAACTGCTCATGTGCATCATGTTTGCATTTGTTATATCTTATGTCCGAACTGTCTTGCGAGTACATTCAAAGTACTCACCTGGCTTGTTGATTTGGCCAGATGTTGACGAAGGCGATCTTATGGATGAAGAGTACGATAGCGAGTCCGACGCCTAGAGGAGTCCTAGTCAGTCCCGTGCGATCCTGGAATTGGTCACTTGTATCATATACGCTTCTGCTACCCGAATAAAATCATCGAGCATCACTCCGGCCCTCGATGAGCTGTAATATTTAGGAGTCATGTCACCCACTTCACTGTGACATATCCACCACCACTTTTATTACGAGTCAGTAGTTATGCCACCATCCCTTGTGTCATATCCGCCTTTATGTATAATATTGGCGTGCTTGTAATAAACTGTTGAGCAGCCTCAGCTCAACCTTGTATAACATTTAGTACTTCTGGATTTCTGTATCAAGGATTTGTCTACCAGTAAGGAGGATTTTCCTATAATGGTCCGATAAAAGGGTCAGTTTCTCAATAAATGTTTTATTGGAAAACCGGTCGTGACAAACTTGGTATCAGAGCCACGCTGACTGTAGGAAGCCACTAGGTGCAATTTCTAATCGGTTATTAGCGTAATAAGTGCTATATTAACATTTTGCGAATGTAGCAATTTTCTGTTAGTCGTCATAAATTTATGATTTGACTATTTGGAATATTTGTCTACTTTTTTAGATGGCTGGCAGCGACTGTGAGTCACATGTGTTCACTAATGTACCTGAGGGGTTTATCAAGCTTCTCGTCTCCATCACCAAGGCCGCGATCGGGCCATCGGCTCGTCCGGAGTTCACACTCTACCAGCACAAGATCAGCAACAGCGTGTCTATGCACCAGGCCGTGGTGCAATTCAAGGGAGGACATTCTGACTCATGCTGCTTCCAATTTGTGGGAAGGGCCATGCCTACGGAGAGGCATGCCATGCAGATGGCTGTCCGTGAGGCTATAGCTCGTCTTCGGGATGCTCTTCCTTCGATGAAGGCTCGTCGCTACCGCTACCTCCCTTGCCACGTGCCATACACTTGTCACTATGCATTTGCTTGACCTAGGGGAGAGAGATGAGGCTATTGAGATGTTGGTTGAGTATCTCAAGGCTCTTGAGGCAGCTTTTGATAACCTCGTGGACGACTTTGTGGCTACTCGTATGGACTTCGTGCAGGGCTGTTCCGCCAACAGGAGGGAGCTCCTCCATACAGCACCACCACTGACTTATGTCTCGTCCGCAGCATCCTATACACCTACCATCTTTGCCACCGCTCGCCGTCTGCCTACCACTGAGGAGTTTAACCAAGTCATTGCTCCTACTCCAGTCAGTGCTGCACCACCTGCCGCGCCCGCACCAGCTCCTCAACTCAGAACTTCGCGTCTGGAGCCTATTAGTGAGGAGGAGATTGAGTCTCCAGCATCACTGAGTCTTACCCTCGGCAGGCCGAGGGAAGTTCTTACCATCTCCGACTGAGTGCGCCTAGCAGCCGTGTGATGTACCAGCTTGTACGATATGTTTATATGTATATACGTTTGGTGAGAACTAGTTTGTGTGCGCATCATGTAGGAACTGGGAGAAGTGCACTAGCCTAAATAACATGTCAGGAATGTGTACGCACATCCTGAGTGCTGTATTGTCTAATTACGACTTGCATGTAAGATATGTACTGAGCGGCCCTTCTCCATGTGCAATCAAGTATTTTCTTGAAAAATGTTGGAGTTCTTAAATTTCCGGCTTTGCAAAATTATTTATTTTGCCACTCAATTTTTCTCATGATTTTTACAAAAATACCACATAGTGGAAAATGCCTCGTCCTTGGACTCGTTCCATGCCAAGTCCGCCGGAAGAAAATTATGGTACCCAGACAAGTAACAATTTCACACAGGGGCAATCAAGTCAACAAGACAGTGAAGCAGCATTTTCTCAAGTATGCCGCCTTTATGAGCAAAGCCAACAGCAGCATCAAGAAATGATGAACCATGTTATCAATATGGGAAATCACCGTGAAACATATCAGCAGCATTCCAAGCTGTCTAAACTACAAAAGACACGCCCCCCCAACATTCTCTCACACTGATAGACCACTTGAGGCTGATGATTGGCTTCGAGACATCGAAAGGAAATTAATTATTGCACAATGTTCAGACCGTGAGAAGGTACTATATGCACCTCACTACCTCACTGGAGCAACTGCATCATGGTGGGAGAATTTCCTACACATGCACCCCAATGAAAATGACATCACCTGGGAAGAATTTAAAGAAGGTTTTCGTGGGGCGCACATTCCCAGAAGCATTATGAAGATCAAGAAAAGGGAATTTGATGACCTCAAGCAAAGAAGCATGACAGTGACTGAATACAATAGTCAGTTTACTCAATTATCTCGATATGCCAACAAAGAGCACATGACTGAAAATAAAAAGATGCAAAAATTTCTGGACGGTCTGGCACCAGCACTTAAATGCCAGCTGGTCGTACACACCTTTCCAGATTTCAAAACGCTTGTGGACAAAGCTATTACATTGGAAAATGAGCGCCACAGCTAGGAGGATTTTCGCAAGCGCAAAAGGGACCAGACTACTCATGCTCGCAACAACCGGAACAAGACTGATTTTTAGAAGAATGGAGCCAACAAGTCCACGACCAATGTTCCACGTCCAAACAAAAATTTTCATGCAAGGGACAAGGATTTTACATATCGCTCAGGTGTTACTTGCTACGCTTGTGGAGAAGAAGGACACTATGCCAAACAGTGCCCAAAACCAAGAAACTCAGCCCCCAAGCCGAACAACGGTGGAAATAATTCAACACCCAAGCGTAACAACTTCAACCCCAATAACAATCACAAGAAGGGTCACTTGAACCATGTGACCAAGGAGGAAGCACAGAATGCCCCAGATATCGTACTCGGTATGTTCCCTGTCAACACAATACCTACCACAGTTTTGTTTGATTCTGGAGCTTCTCACTCGTTCATTTCAAAGAAATTTGCTTTGCAAAATGATTTTTTGATGCTTCCCTTGGAAAAATCCATGATCATCAAGTCCCCCGGGATTAAGCAAATCACTCAGAGTTACTGCCAAGGTGTGGTTATTGAGTTTGAGAGACTAAAGTTTCAGGCAAACCTCATTGTATTGGAAAATAAGGGACTGGATGTTATCCTAGGAATGGACTGGTTAACCACCAACAAGGGATTTATCGACTGCTTCAATCGGACTATAATTCTTACCCATCATCACGGGAAGACAATAAAAATTGCAGCTCAAGAAAGACAAATGTCACGGCAACCAAGGTTGAACAAGGTGGACGTTTCAGAGTTAAGAAAAGTTCCAGTGGTGTGTGAGTTCCCCGACGTATTTCCCGAAGAACTGCCAGGCATGCCACCAGACCGGTAAATAGAGTTCATCATTGAGCTAGCACCTGGAACCACCCCCATTTACAAGAAGCCCTATAGAATGGCACCCTCCGAGTTGGTAGAATTAAAGAAGCAAATAAAAGAATTAGTGGACAAAGGATTTATACGAGCCAGCTCCTCACCTTGGGGTTCACCGGTATTATTTGCCAAGAAAAAGGATGGGACACTGAGATTATGTATAGACTATCGAGCACTCAACATGGTCACCATCAAAAACAAATATCCGATGCCACGAATAAATGATTTATTTGACCAGCTCGCACAAGCCAAGGTTTTCTCAAAAATTGATTTGAGGTTGGGGTATCATCAATTAAAGGTACGGATAGAAGACATCCCCAAGACAGCATTCACCTCCAGATACGGATTATATGAATTCACAGTAATGCTGTTCGGACTAACAAACGCCCCCGCATATTTTGTCCACCTCATGAACAAAGTGTTTATGAAATATATGGACAAATTTGTTGTGGTGTTCATTGATGATATTCTGGTATACTCCAAGACACCAGAAGAACATGCAGAACATCTCAAGATTGTACTGGGAGAATTAAGGAAACATCAATTATACGCCAAATTCAGCAAATGTGAATTTTGGTTAAGACAGGTTGGTTTCCTAGGCCATGTGTTAACCCAAGAAGGTGTTGCTGTAGACCCAGAAAAAGTCAAGGCCGTACTTCGCTGGAAACCACCAGCCAGCGTAACAGATGTACGAAGTTTCTTGGGAATGGCAGGATATTACCGAAGGTTTATTGAAGGGTTCTCCACCATAGCAAAACCAATGACTCAGTTACTCAAGAAGGATAAGAAATTTGTATGGACTGAAGCTTGCGAGAAAAGTTTCCAAGAACTCAAAAGGAAATTAACAACAACACCGGTATTGGTTGTGCTAGACATACACAAAAGTTTCGAAGTGTATTGTGACGCATCCCGGAAAGGCCTCGGATGCGTATTAATGCAAGAAGGCAAAGTAGTCGCATATGCTTCCAGGCAACTACGCAAGCATGAAGAAAATTATCCTACTCATGACTTGGAGTTGGCAGCAGTCATTCATGCACTCAAAGAGTGGAGGCACTTTTTGCTTGGGAATCGTTGTGAAATATATATGGACCATAAAAGCCTCAAATATATTTTCACACAACCAGAACTCAATTTACGACAACGGCGCTGGTTGGAATTAGTGAAAGATTATGATGTTGGCATTCACTACCATCCAGGAAAGGCAAATGTAGTGGCAGATGCCCTTAGTCGAAACCCCAGCTCGGGCAACGACGGTCTACCAAACTTGAGACCTGAATTTCAGCAGGAGTTCGCCAAACTCAACTTGGTGATGGTCACGGAGGGCAATGTGTCAAATTTGGAAATACATCCTACCCTAATGGAACAGATTAAGGAGGATCAGCATGGACACCCCAGCATCGAAGGCATAAAAAGAAAAGTGAGTTTGGGCAAGGCCTCAGAATTTGTCATAGACGATACGGGAATATTATGGTACGGAGACAGACTTTGCGTACCAAATATAGAAGACCTCAAATAGCAAATTCTAGCCGAAGGCCACACCGCTCCATATTCAATCCATCCTGGAGGGACCAAAATGTACAAGGACATTCAGGAAATTTTTTGGTTTCACGGTATGAAAAGAGATATAGCCACATTCATTGCATGTTGTGATTCATGTCAGCGCATAAAAGCTGAGCACCAAAAACCAGCAGGACTATTACAGCCAAACAAGATACCCGAGTGGAAATGGGACGAAATTGGAATGGATTTTATTGTCGGACTACCTTGGTCACGATATAGAAATGATGCCATATGGGTCATCACAGATAGATTGACTAAGGTGGCACATTTCATCCCAGTAAAGACGACCCACACCACTCAGAAGCTTGCCAAACTTTATCTCTCCCGTATAGTTTGTTTGCATGGTATTCCAAAGACTATAATATCCGACAGAGGAACTCAATTCGTCTGTAGATTTGGGATCAATTACAACAAGCTCTGGGAACTCAACTAGTATTCAGTACAGCATACCACCCCCAGACTGATGGACAAACTGAACGCGTGAACGAAATTCTAGAGGACATGCTGAGAGCATGTGTTCTCACCTATGGAACCAATTGGGAAGAAAGCTTGCCATATGCCGAGTTCGCATACAACAACAGTTACCAAGCAAGCCTACAAATGGCACCTTTTGAAGCATTGTATGGGCGGAGATGTCGTACTCCATTAAATTGGTCACAAACAGGAGACAGTCATATCTTCGGCCCAGACATGCTCAAGGAAGCTGAGGAGAAAGTTAGGCTAATCAGGGACCGACTCAAGACAGCTCAAAGCCGACAAAAGAGTTATTACGATCGAAAACATCGGGGAGTCAGTTTTGAACCCGGTGAATATGTGTACCTACGAGTATCTCCTATGAGGGGCCTGCAACGGTTCAAAGTTAAAGGAAAGCTAGAACCAAGATTTATCGGACCCTTCTATGTAGTTGCGCAAAGAGGCACCGTAGCCTACCAGCTAGACCTACCCGAAGAGCTGTCAGACGTCCACGACGTGTTCCACATCTCACAGTTGAGGAAATGTGTAAGCAACCCAGAGAAGCATGTATCTCATGAGGACATTGACATGCAACCAGACCTTATCTACAGGGAACGTCCAATAAGAGTATTGGAGGAGTCTGAAAGGAGAACCCGTCAGAAAACAATTAAGTTTTTCAAAGTTCAGTGGAGCAATCACACCAAGGATAAAGCAACATGGGAAAGAGAGGATTTCCTTCGGACCGAACACCCACACCTAATTGAGGATCAGCTAAAATCTTGGGGACGAGATTTTTCCTAAGGGGGTAGGTGTTGTAACACTCCAAAAAAATTTATTTGGTTTTTATTAAAATCTTTATTTGATTTAAAGGAGGTTATTTGAATTTTTTTTAAGAGGGACCCTCCTCAAATCCTTTTTATGACAAATATTTTTTTTATGAATCCTCTTCACTATTGATTTTTGGTCTTGAGGTGTTTTCAACATGTGTAGGTTCAACGCAGAGAATCTTGGGTTGTCATAGTATTTCTTTTATAAAAAAATAACCCTATGACTTATGGATTTATTCTTCCTCATTCAAAATTTTTCTCTTGCCATGACCTAGGTTGAAAATTTTCTTCCAAAACCCACCCCTCCACTTTGGGTCAAGTCAAATAGCCAATTCCAGCAAGTTTCAACCCATTTTTTATTTTTATTCTATTTATTTTATCCTTAAAACAATTTATGTCATTTATTTTGGACCTTGGTGATTTACAAAGGAACCACCAGAACCCCTTTGAGTTTTGGTTCCAAATGAACTCCCCTAGCTAGTCCTTAGTACCCCCAACCTAGATCCATCAAGATCCACTTGTCCATAGTTCAAAATTTTCAAAGTATGCTTGCTGCAAGTTTGAACCAGATTTGCCATTTTTGATGAAATTCATTATTTTTCTTCTCCTAAAAATCTGAGATAAATCAGGTAGCCCCTAGATGCATTGAGAGGTCACCTCACCAAGGATCAACTCCAGAAAATTTTCCACATGCCAAAAACATTTCATCGAACATCCGGCGTGCACTGTTTCTGTCAAAATTCAGAAAGTTCGGAAGTTCAGTGATTCAGTTCTGCCGTCAGTGTCGTTTCTTCAGAATCGCGGCGTCAATCTCGCTAGTGCTTGCTCTGGCATGATGCTCACTGCTCCTTCTCCTTATCCAGTGCACCTCACGGTTGTTTGGACGGGTGCAAGCATCGGTGGCGATGTGTCTCGCCAATGCCGGCGTCTTCTGCGGTGGGAGAACCACCCGTGGCGCCCAGCAGGGGCCAGCCCTGCCTTTCGGTGCCGTCCAGCACCGCCCAAGACACCAGAAGCCTCCGCGTGGCCCTCCCCTCCCCTGTGCACGCTGTAGCACCATCGCCGTGGCCTGAGAAGCACATGGCGCACTCCCTGCTGCCGATGTGCCCGCGTGGCCGTTCGGTCGGGAACTTGGAGTATCACCGAAGGCATGCCTAGTTTCGCTCCGAGATGGAACGAGTGGACCAATCCGCAACCGCCTAGCCACCTAAACCAGCTGCCCGACCACTGCCTTGTCGTAATCACTCGCAAGAGTTATCCAGTTCTCGGCAACCGCCTCGGGCCGGCTATAAATAGCGCCCCGAGCTCGCCTTCGACCAGGCATCACCCCTCCACCTCACCAGAACCACGCCCAGCCACTAGGAGGGCCTCGAGGAGGTCTTCTTCCCCGATTCCGGCCACCCCGATCCGCTTCGGGCTCCGGCATGATTCTCTCCGGTGAGGGCACCTCTGCCTCCCAAACCGCGTCAGCAACCTCCTAGTGCACCCACTCTTCTGACCCTAGTCTCAATTTGGCGCCTGTAGCTCTCCTCAGCGAGATCCATCACCACCCGAATCACCATCCACCGGAGTGAAGGCCGCCGTTGACGTGGTGCTCGTCGACGACCAACTCCACCACCCACAGACGCGGGAGAGCACCGCGAGTCCGTAGGTACCATCCACTCCTCCTACCTCGCCGTGGATCGACGCCGGTGACCACCGCAGCCCTCGGGCGCCGGTGAGCTCTGTTTTGAATTCAAACCTGACGGGTGGGACCCCCTCGTCAGATTTTTCTCTTTTTCGAACCGTTTTCTGAAAACGCCTTCGGGCAAAATACGTTTTTTAACTGAAACATTTCCTGTCTTTTTATAAACTACCCCCTCGAAACTTTCTGTTTCATTACAGATGAGTCCCTGGACTAAATAACTTTTAAACAAAAGATGATTTTGAATTGATTATTTTTCTGTCATCTTTATTTTTCTGTCTAGTTGTTTATCATATTTATTTGAAAAATATTTGGAACAAGTTTTATGCACACTCGGTATTTACGTTAGTATGCGATTTCTTTATACCGTAGATACCGGAGGAGGTGATGGAACCGCAAACTTCACCGAGCTAGACTCTGACTACTCCGAACTAGGCAAGCATGTTTGAACCTTTGATATGATGAGTGTCTTGCATGTTTACTTGAGTAGTTTCTCAGGCATGTTCATATAAGCATTAGTGAATGTTATAATGCATGCAAAGCGAGCTACAAGTGAGCTTCGAAATTTGATGAGTTTATATGATGGTGATATAACTTGATCATGTGGTGGCATGATAGGTTGCAAGCTGGTATTGTTGAAGCATGCCAGACTTATGTCAACCGTTTAACTCCAGTATTAACGTGGATCAAGTCATGTTCCCGTTCGCCCCCTTTTTCGTGCTGCCACATGTCTTCTATTAAGAATGCGGTCTAGTCGGTTGCAAACCTCTTTCCTCGTACACACCAAATAGAGGGGCCGTGATGAGGGTTCCATGGCCCTGGATTAAAGCCCGTCATCCGGTCAGGGGGCATGGGTGTTTCCGGTTGGGACCGAGAGGGGGGCACCCCTTAGAGCGTGCGATATAAATTTGATCCCATGTTATTCGAGGTTGTGGCCTCCCCGTCTTAAAGTTTTTCTTGAACGTTGCCTAGGGTGATCCCTGGCAACGGGATGTGGAATGGGTGTGTACTGGTTAGATGTGTTTCTTCTAAAATACCGTAAACGGAACTAGTCCTTTGTGACTACTGAAATCCGTTGGCTGTGGTTAAAGAGTACAAACTCTGCAGAGTCAAAACCATCCGAGTAACCGTATCTATGGTCAAGGACAGTGATCAACTTATCTATGCCAGTGTCAGTGTCAGTCCCAATGTCCGTCTCAGTGTCAGTCTCAGTGAAAATCTAGGTGGATAAACATGAGTGTTAAACCCGGTTGTATGTTATTCCTGTGAATGGACTAACCCGTTTATTATCATGTACTGAGTATTTCCTTGGAATGATTTAAATTCGTGAACTGCTTGAATTCGAATGATGCAATATAAGCCCTTTATGTGATGTCGCTCAAACGTCCGACTGTGGCATTCTTGTTATTTACTTTCGATATAAGCCCTTTATGTGATGTCGCTCAGACGTCCGACTGTGGCATTCTTGTTACTTACTTTCGATATAAGCCCTTTATGTGATGTCGCTTAGACATCCGACCGTGGCATCCTTGTTATTTACTTTCAATATAAGCCCTTTATGTGATGTCGCTCAGATGTCCGACTGTGGCATCCCTGTTATTTACTTTCATTATAATCCCTTTTCGAGATGTCGCTTAAGACGTCCGACTGTGGCACGCGCTGTCATTCATAAGGTAATTTGAATTTCTTTCTTGGAAAGTGCTCCATGCCTTTCCTTAATGGAAATTGGAATCTAATATTCCCTTCCTTCATATCAATAATCGCGCCAATCGTTCTAAGGAAAGGTCTACCAAGAATAATAGGGCAAAAAAGATTGCAATCTATATCAAGAACGATAAAATCTCGGGCACCAAATTTCTATTTGCAACGATGGGAACATCATTGATCCTTCCCATTGGCTTTTTAATGGTGGAATCCGCAAGGTGCAAATTTAGAGAGCAATCATGAAGATCATGGAAACCTAGAATATCACATAAAGTTTTCGGAATCGTGGAAACACTAGCACCCAAATCACACAAAGCAAAACACTCATGATCTTTAATTTTAATCTCTATAGTAGGTTCCCACTCATCATTAAGTTTTCTAGGTATAGAAACTTCCAAATTAAGTTTTTCATCATAAGATTGCATCAAGGCATCAACGATATGTTTGGTAAAAGCTTTATTTTGACTATAAGCATGAGGAGAATTAACAACGGATTGCAACAAGGAAATACAACCTTCTAAAGAAAAATTATCATAATCAAATTCCTTGAAATCCGAGATAGTGGGTTCAATGCTATTTAAAGTCATGACCTCTCCAATCCCACTTTTACCAAATTTAGCATCAAGATCGAAAAACTCCGAATTATTGGGACGCCTTCTAACTAAAGTTGACTCATCTCCAGTCCCATTATTATTAAGATTCATATTGCAAAACAAAGATCTAATAGGAGACACATCAATAACTTTAAGATCTTCATCATTATTTTCATTGAAACTAGAAGAACACGCCTTTACAAAGCAATATTTCTTAGCATGCAATCTAGCGGTTCTTTCCTTGCACTCATCAATGGAAATTGTCATGGCTTTGAGAGACTCATTGATATCATGCTTAGGAGGAGTAGATCTAAGTTTAAGAGAATCAACATCAAGCGAAAGTCTATCAACGTTCCTAGCCAAATCATCAACTTTGAGCAATTTTTCTTCAAGCAAAGCATTAAAATTCTTTTGAGAAATCATAAATTCTTTCACACTATTATCAAAATCAGAGGGCATCTTATTAAAATTACCAGAAGAATTATTGTAGGAATTTCCATAATTATTAGAGGAATTACTAGGGAACGGTCTAGAATTAAAGTTTCCTCTATAAGCATTGTTTCCAAAACTATTCCTACCAAAAAAATTCACATCCATAGATTCATTATTATTCTCAATCAAAGTAGACAAAGGCATATCATTGGGATCAGGAGGAGTATTTTTATTAGCAAACAACTTCATAAGTTCATCCATCTTTCCACTCAAAACATTGATTTCTTCTATAGCATGCACTTTTTTACTAGAAGATCTTTCGGTGTGCCATTGAGAATAATTAGCCATAATATTATCAAGAAGTTTTGTAGCATATCCTAAAGTGATTTCCATAAACGTGCCTCCCGCGGCCAAATCTAAAAGATTTCTAGAAGCAAAGTTCAAACCGGCATAAAATTTTTGTATGATTATCCATAAATTCAAACCATGAGTAGGGCAATTCCGAATCATCAATTTCATTCTTTCCCAAGATTGGGCAACATGCTCATGATCAAGTTGTTTAAAATTCATAATATCGTTCCTAAGAGTGACGATCTTAGCGGGAGGAAAAATATTTAGAGATAAAAGCATCTTTGCACTTATTCCAAGAATCAATACTATTTTTAGGCGAAGACGAAAACCAAATTTTAGCACGATCTCTAAGTGAAAACAGAAATAACTTCAATTTAACAATATCATTATCCGTATCTTTCTTCTTTTGCATATCACACAAATCAACAAAGTTGTTTAGATGAGTAGCGGCATCTTCACTAGGAAGGTCGGCGAATTGATCTTTCATAACAAGATTCAACAAAGCAGTATTGATTTCACAAGACTCAACATCATTAAGAGGTGCAATCGGAGTACTAAGGAAATCGTTATTATTGGTATTGGAGAAATCATACAATTTGGTATTATCTTGCGCCATGGCAACAAGTAATCCAACACACAAGCAAACAGAAAAAGGCAAGCAAAAAAGAGAGGAGAAGATTGGGAAAGAGAGGGCAAATAAAATGGCAAGGGTGAAGTGGGGGAGAGGAAAACGAGAGGCAAATGGCAAATAATGTAAACGCAAGGGAGATGAGTTTGTGATGGGTACTTGGTATGTCTTGACTTGAGCAAAGACCTCCCTGGCAACGGCGCCAGAAATCCTTTTTGCTACGTCTTGAGCTTGCATTGGTTTTCCTTGAAGAGGGAAGGGTGATGCAGCAATAGTAGCGTAAGTATCCCTCAGTTTTTGAGAACCAAGGTATCAATCCAGTAGGAGGCTCCTCAAAAGTCCCACGCACCTACACAAACACACAAAGAACTCGCAACCAACGCAATAAAGGGATTGTCAATCCCTTCACGGCCAGTTGCGAAAGTGAGATCTGATAGAGATAGTATGATAAGATAAATATATTTTTGGTATTTTATAATATAGATGCGAAAAGTAAAGATGCAAATAAAAGTAGATTGAAAGCTTACATGATAAAAGATAGACCCAGGGGCCATAGGTTTCACTAGTGGCTTCTCTCAGGAGCATAAGTATTACAGTGGGTGAACAAATTACTGTCGAGCAATTGATAGAAAAGCGAATAATTATGAGATTATCTAGGCATGATCATGTATATAGGCATCACACCGCGACAAGTAGACTGACTCCTGCCTGCATCTACTACTATTACTCCACACATCGACCGCTATCCAGCATGCATCTAGAGTATTAAGTTCATAAGAACAGAGTAACACATTAAGAAAGATGACATGATGTAGAGAGATAAACGAATGCAATATGATATAAACCCCATCTTTTTATCCTCGATGGCAACAATACAATACGTGCCTTGCAACCCCTGTTGTCACTGGGTAAGGACACCGCAAGATTGAACCCAAAGCTAAGCACTTCTCCCATTGCAAGAAAGATCAATCTAGTAGGCCAAACCAAACTGATAATTCAAAGAGACTTGCAAAGATAACTCAATCATACATAAAAGAATTCAGAGAAGATTCAAGTATTTCCCATAGATAAACTTGATCATAAACCCACAATTCATCGGATCTCAACAAACACACCGCAAAAAGAGTTACATAAAATAGATATCCACAAGAGAGGGGGAGAACATTGTATTGAGATCAAAAAAGAGAGAAGAAGCCATCTAGCTAATAACTATGGACCCGAAGGTCTGTGGTAAATTACTCGCAACTCATCAGAGGGGCTATGGTGTTGATGTAGAAGCCCTCCGTGGTCGATTCCCCCTCCGATGGAACACCGACGAAGGCTCCAAGATGGGATCTCGCGGATACAGAAGGTTACGTTGGTGGAAAATGTTTTTCGTTGGCTCCCTGGATGTTTTCAGGGTACGTGGATATATATAGGAGGAAGAAGTAGGTCGGCGGCTGCTCGAGGGGCCCACGAGACAGGGGTGCACCCTCCTATCTCCTGGCCGCCTCGATCGCTTCTTGACTTGCACTCCAAGTCCTCTGGATCTCGTTCGTTCGAAAAATCACGCTCCCAAAGGTTTCATTCCATTTGGACTCCGTTTGATATTCCTTTTCTTCGAAATACTGAAATAGGCAAAAAAAACAACAATAAGGGTTGGGCCTCCGGTTAGTAGGTTAGTCCCAAAAATGATATAAATGTGTAGAATAAAGCCCATAAACATCCAAAAGGGGTAATATAATAGCATGGAACAATAAAAAATTATAGATACTTTAGAGACGTATCATAGCCCGGCCGGGCAGGCCTCGGGCCACCGTGCTCAAGCTCGAGCTCGCCGGCGATCCCCACTTCTTGCCCTCCCTCTCCACTCCACCTCGATCCGAACTGACCTCTTCGACGCATCCTTGGTGGTCCAGTGGTGCCTGCCGGCGCTGCTGGAGCCCCCTGGAACTGCCCCCTCCGTCGTCTTCCGCTTCTCTGGCGAGTCCCGACCGAAGCCGCCGCTTGGGAGCTTGATTCCGAGCTACTCCGGCCGTCTCTCATCGAGCCACGGGTGCAGGCAGGTGTGCCTCGACCCCCTCTCTCTCTCTATGCCTCTGGAATTAGCCAAGAACCCCTCCTCGCTAGCGTGAGCTCCAGTGAAGCGCCGCCTCTACTCTATCTCTCTCCCCCTCTCCCCACACCTGACCGGTGGGGCCCGGTGTGAGTCTCTCCACTCGCGCCCAAAGCGGTATGAGTGGAGGCGTATTTTCAAAATATGCAATCAACGTCACCCCCCCTGGAAATTATGTTATTTGATTTTAGTTCAAATATTTTACAGAAACTTCAAACAACCATAACTTTTAAACCCTAAGTCCAAATGAATTGATTCTTTTTGCATTGCGTTCTTATTGAAAATATCTAGTAGCACACCCAAAATGAGAATTTTCTCTGTTCTCTAGATTTTCTGGTGAATTTCAGAAGGGTTCTTGATATTTCTTTTTGCCATTTTTAAATATTTTCAGAAGGAGAAACTTGTCTTGAAGAGAACCAAGAGGAGGGTGAGCCTCCTCTGCACTAAGGCAAGCCACACCAACATTTGCATGGTCTCACTCCAATAATTGGGATTTTTCCAACTTACATATGAGTTATTTCATGCATTTAATTATTTAAATGAATATTGCTCATGCTAGTTATGTTGTCATGATTGAAATGCTTAGTTACAGTAAGGTTTGCATGCTTGAACTAGTATGATGCAGTAGAGTTAGTTTTGTTTGTGTAGTGATGATTTGCTTATGATCGGTAATATTTTGCATATAGAGTTTTTGTGTTTATTAAGATGATAGCATGATTAAAATGATGAGTGTTAAAAACCAGTGAGATAAAACAAGTGAAGTTTAAATGATGACTAGTGCAAGTAGAAAACAAGTAGAAAACTTGATGATGTGGATCTGTTTACTTGAAGTGATCTATGATGCATGTCGAATAGTTGCATTTTCATGGCATATTATGACTTGAGTTATTTTCATGTCAAGTTAAACTTGATGCTAATCCAACGTGAACATAATGTTGATCGAGTCATGGTGCCACTGAATCAAGTTTTTCCCACTGCAACCACATTTGCCTTTATGGGAAGGCCTTTATTCGGTCCGTTGTCATGCCTCTAGTCGGTACCTCCAGCGAGGGAAGGTTATGGGCGTGCGGTACCCTGGCCCGATAAGCAGACATAACCCATGTGCCCGTTTGTTGATATGGTTCCTTGTCCCCGTTTGGGACCATTTGTTTTGCCACGACGGTGGCTGTTGATGCCTTTGGTAGGCACGGGGCCACCCATGACTTAGCCCAGAGGGGAGTTGGTCGGAGTGGTCGGGAGAGTGTCATGGCAATGGGAGGGTTTTGTCGGAATGTCGTTGGTCCACCCGAATGGGAGTGCGAGGCCATGGGTTCCGTGGTGTGGGTACAGTGTGCTACCTCTGCAAAGTGTTTATTAATCTGTCAATAGTCGTCTCCTTGGTTATGGACATAGATCGTGAGTAAGTCACACCATGGATCAACATAATTAAGTAATATTGCACACTAAATTTTTATGCTTGGCACTGGTTGCTTGATGAGATTTGTGTGACCATGAAGATGGTTGGTATTTGTGGAAACCGAAGTATTGGTTCATATGTGATCCGGGAGTGATCACCATTGATGAGCTTGGTTACAAGGTAACCCGTATGGTAAGAGAGTCAGAGGGACTCGATGCATAATTTTGGTCACTGCATCAGTAGCATGTTATTGCATTGCACTGAACCTGATTAATTGTCATGATATTGTTTGCCCTTGTGCTTATTCTTGTTGTGAGCTTGCAAGTACATTCAATGTACTGACCTGGCATGTCATGCCAGATTTTAGGAAAGCCCCACCAGATTGGAATGCTTCGCGAGTCTAGATCTTGTCCACATCGATGTCCCTATGCTATGGAGTTCTGCTGCATCGTCGTTCCGCTGCCATGTAGTTATCATGATCGAGGCCCCTTCTTGTTGATTAAATAATGTACATATTGTTCAGCCGCACCGTGTGTGCCACTTGGCCTCGCAACTTGATGTAATATCGAACCTATGTTTCCGCTAGTATCAATAAAGCGGTTGTTGTTTGTACCATGTTGTTGTGTGTTGCCAGAAGACTTGATCTCTGGGCTATCAATGTAAGGTAAACTGGTTGCTCTGAGCCGGGCTGCCACAACGCTTGGTACCTGAGCCGCGCTGACTATAGGACACGCTAGACCATTGACGCGCTAGTTAAACGGTAGTTAAGTTAGTTTTAGTGTCGATAGTAGTAGAAATTGATTGCTGCATTGCATGCATTTTACTTATTGATATTGCTAACCGTCTAATGATTGTGAGTGTAGATGGCTCCGGTTCCATTCTTGTACTAGTCCGAGCCAGCTCCGTTCACCTCACCGCATCTACTTCAGAATGTGTGGCATCGACTTTACCCAACGGGTGTTGATCCAGTGTATCAAGTGTATCGGGAGCAGCTGGCCAGTTCATTGTATGAGTATTATGCGGAGGTCACTCTACACCACAGTACCCCTTCCGGCGCTTACACCAATTCCTTTAAGGGTGGTTTCGCTTCCACGCCATCTCAGGCCATCCAGTTTGCTCCACTTGAAGCTCTTGTAGACTTGCGCTATAGCGAGATTCAAATGCAGCCTCATCCAGGTTTTTACTTCTACCCATCTGTTCACGAGAACGGGCGTATCTGCTTCCCTTTCATTGATCCGGCATGCGTTCGTCCTTCTAGCCACCTTTCTCATTGTAACAATGTCAGTTATCTCTTGATCTATGAGTTGGCCCGAGAGCTAACCCGAGCCCATATAGCTCTTGCCGCTGCTCATAATAGGAGCCCTCTACCTTCTATCGGATTTGTCCCATTCGTTCCACCAGCCTCTGCATCCTCTGTCAGTCAGGTGACCACTCAGGGTACCACGAACCCTTTGGCAGTGACCCCTTGCAGTGCCCCTGCTACATGGGCTTCCCTTGTTGCTACTCCCGCAGCCTCTATGATTCAGTCTCACCCCACACCTGCCCCTGAGGGAGAGCCCTCGAGGCAGCGTCGCCGTGTCAATTTTAACCCGGAGGTTTCCTCTATCAGCTCAGGATCCAAGTCTGGCTCAGGAGCAAAGCCAGCAGAGCACTAGATCGCCGAGTATCCGCAGTCATGAGTTTGATGTACGGATGTAGTCGTGCATGTCATGATGTTTAGTTTCATGTATGAGGGCAGTCGAACCCGTCATGATGTTTACTTTTCATGTATGAGTCTATGTATAATTAAGTTGGACCTCCTTTTTATTTGCCTTGTTTTTTCGCTGTATTCTTTCGGGTTTGTCACCGGCTTTTATTCCCATTTTTGGATGTTGCTCATCTCGATTGCTTTATATTGGGAAAACAAACAATAGGATGCCGTGGGGAGGCAGCAGCAGTCACACTTATGAGGATGTCCCTGTTCGTTGCTCCGCAAGGCAGGCAGGGCATTCCCCCGAACCGTATACTCCACCACCTCCTCCACCCCTACATTCGCCCTCCACTGAACAAATTATGCGCCTGTTTGAAAGAAGAAACAATGATATGATTGAGCTGTTGAAAAGTGTGCAAGCTATGGTTGGACATAATGGAAATCAGAATGTTCATCACTCCAAGCTGTCAGATTTTCAAAGGACCAAGCTAAGGGAGTCCTGGATTAAGGGGTCCTCAGACGACCGAACTATTAACATGGGTCGGACTGCTGGGTTATGAAGATACAAGACAAAAGACTTCTTCCTGTGTTTGAATGGGACTCTCCTTGGCGTGGAAGGCAAGCTTGGCGATTCGGATATGTAGATTCCTTTCTCTGTAACCGACCTTGTACAACCCTAGCCCCCTCCGGTGTCTATATAAACTGGAGGGTTTGGTCCATAGGGGACCATCATAATAATATAGGCTAGACTTCTAGGGTTTAAGCCATTACGATCTCATGGTAGATCAACTCTTGTAATACTCATATTCATCAAGATCAATCAAGTAGGAAGTAGGGTATTACCTCCATAGAGAGGGCCCGAACCTGGGTAAACATTGTGTCCCTCGCCTCCTGTTACCATTAGCCTTAGACACACAGTTCGGGACCCCCTACCCGAGATCTCACTACAAAAAAAAGACACATCCGTGACATTTTGGGCCGAAGAAAAAAATTTCTGTCATACATATGACACTTCTATGACGATAACTGTGACAAAACCCGGTATCATCATAGATGTGGTGGGCTCCTACTTCTATGACAAAAAATCATGACAGAAAATGGGCTTTTCGTCCTGGGCGGGCCGGAGACGCAGCTGCATGACATTCTTTGGGCCATCCATGATGGAAAAAACCATGGTAGAAGCGAGGGGGAGGAAAATTTCGGGGAGTAGCCAGTTACGGTGGGAGGTCGGGGGCGGAGCGAGGCGCGTTTCTCTCGTACGTACGTGCATGTGTGCGAGGCGTTGGCTCTAAATGAAGCCAAGCGAGGCGTTGGGCTCTAACTGAACCCAAGCGATTGCACTGCAGGCTACGCATTACTGAACCCGAGGGATCGATCAATGGCTGTTAACTGAACCCGATGGAGCGGTTCCTTCGCTACTGCTGCTAACTGAAGCCGATCAATGCTGCCTCTAGGATGAACAGTGAGTGTTGCGGGGGGGTTTGGATGAACAGTGAGCGGTGGCGTTGCCTCTGGATGAATAGGAACCCGTGGTGTGGAGGGCTGGATGAATAGTAGACGGTGGAGGGGTGGCCGTGGAGGGGTGGTTGAACAGGACCCCGTGGTGTGGAGGACTAGATGAACAGTAGACGATGGAGGGGTGCCCATGGAGGGGTGGTTGAACAGTAGCAGGTGGAGTAGCGCGCGGTGGAGGCTGGATGAACAGGAGCCCGTGGAGGCTGGAGGAGGTCGACGGTGGAGATGAACAATATCCCGTGGAGTCCCGTTTTGCGGTACGCCACACCCCTCCCGATGAACAGGACCCCTGTTTCGACCGTAGGAGGTCCGTTTTGTCCGTTTTGCGGTATGCCACACCCCTCCCAATCAACATGACCCCCGTTTCGACCGTAGCGCTCCAACACAAGTCCGTTTCGTTTGTTTTGCGGTACGCCACACCCCTCCCGATCAACAGGACCCCCGTTTCGACCGTAGGAGGTCCATTTCCTCTGTTTTGCGGTACGCCACACCCCTCCCGATCAACAGGACCCCCATTTCCACCGTAGGAGGTCCGTTTCCTCCATTGTGCGGTACGCCAGGCCTCGTTTCCATCGCTTGTTCCATCCAAGCCGGTTGGCTCCCACGCGTTCCGTTGCCTCCCAATGAACATGACGCATTCCATTGCATCCCCATGAACACGACGCATTCCGTTGCCTCCCGATGAACACGACGCATTCCGTTGCCTCCCCATGAACACAACACATTCCGTTGCCTCCCCATGAACACGAGCCCTCGCCATACGTATGTGCGACTAGGCGTTCGAGACCCCGCCCGTATGTACACATATGTGGCCGTATTTTCTTTCTTGCACCCTGGCCGCTACGTACGTGTACATGCTACGTGCGTGCCTCTACTACGACACGTACGCGCCTCTACTACGACACGTGCGCGCCTCTACATCGACCAGTATATATGTACATACAAGTTCACGACCAGAATGACAATGCTACGTACGCTTCGACCAGGTGGGTCCCGACTGTCAGGCAGTTCCTTGCGTGCGAAAATGTAGCTGGTGGGTCCCAGCAGTCAGAGGGGCGAATCGTTTTTTTTGCCCGGACACACTTCCTTTGCGTGCGAAGATGTAGCTGGTGGGTCCCAGCAGTCAGGGGGGCGAATCGTTTTTTTGCCCGGATGCACTTCCTTGCGTGCGAAGATGTAGTTGGTAGGTCCCAGTAGTCAGGGGGGCGAATCGTTTTTTTTGCCCGGACGCATTTCCTTGCGTGCGAAGGTGTAGCTGGTGGGTCCCAGAAGTCAGGGGGAAACGTTTTTTTCGTGAAATATGGTGGCCCGTCCGGTGGGTCGCCGCTGTCAGGTGGAGGAATAATTATTTTGCTCGTAATAAGGAGGCACTTCCTTGCTGCGGCCGTGGACCCAGCTGTCAGCCTCTCCACGTACAGTCCACATCCAATGGAAGCCGTTCCTTGACCATGTTAACCACGCTGCGCTGAGAGCACCAGGGCGGTGGACGACAGCGAGGCCTAGGAAGGGGACGACGCGGAGCCGGGGAAGACGCGGCAATGGATGCCCACGCGTAGAGGAGTACGAGGGTTCACTGGTTCACTGCGGTGTGAGGCTATCATCGTTGCAGAATAACAGGGGGTGTGCGTGAGTAGAGGGATGGCCTGGCCAGCGGTGGGAGTAGTAGGGGGCGGTGAGGCCTCCGCCGCATCGCAGCCGGCCACGGGAGGCAGGAGCACGAGGCACGACTGGCGCTGGTTTGGACGGCTGGAGCAAGAAGACCAGAGGTTGAAGAAGCACTACGGCCGTTGGATGGACATCATATGGTCACTGGAGCTAGAATCGTGCATATTGACTAAGTTGACAAAGCCCTCCGTCCCCGTCAACTTAGTAGGCCCACAAGTCAGCCTGCCACTATACTGGGTCCCAGCTAACAGGGGGAGTATTCATTTTTTTAGTGCGTAATAAGGAGGCACTTCCTTGCGTGCGAAGATATAGCTGGTGGGTCCGAGCTGTCAGTGGCGGTAATGTTTTTTTCGCGAAATATTGAGGTCCTTTCGGTGGGTCCCTGATGTCAGGTGGACGAATCATTATTTTGCACGTAATAAGGAGGCATTTCCTTACGTGCGGCCGTGAACCCAGCTGCCGGCCTCTCCACGTACAGTCCACTTCAGATGCATGTCGGTCATTGACCATGTTGACCAGGCCGCACCGAGAGCACCAGGGCGGTGGACGACGGCGAGGCCTAGGAAGGGAATGACACGGAGGCAGGGAAGACTCTGCAGTCGTTTCCCACGCGGAGGGGAGTACGACTAAACGAGGGTTTACTCGTTCATCTGCCATCGCCGGAGAATAACAGCAGGTGTGGGTGACTAGAGGGATGGCTAGGCCAGCGATGGGAGTACGGTGGGGCGGTGAGGCCTGCATGGCAACACAGTCGGCCGCGGGGAGGAGGGAGCAGGCAGTCCTGCCAGCGCTTGTTTGAGCGGCTGGAGCAGGAAGAGCAGAGATTGAAGAAGCACGACGGCCGTTGGATGGACATCCGACCGTCACTGCTTGTGCGTCAACCTTTTTTTAGGAAAGCCTCAAATCTGTGGAAAACAGCATACAACCCATCAGCCATTATTTCTAATAATTTATAGCCCATTTGCTAATTCTTAAGGGTTTTTTTGGAGCCCATATTGTTTTTGTTAGCATTAGAGGCCATATTGTGGCCACGATTAAAAAATTATACGAAATTTTGCATATTTCGGTGCGGTCCGAACTGTTTTTAATCCTGAAATTTCGACTCACATTCAAACTGATTTTAAAAATAAATGTATATCAATATAAAATCCAACAAATTCTCCACGCATAAAAATTAATGTAATTTAAAATCTTGAAATGAAAAAATTATATTTGAAACTAATTGTCGGTTTGATGTGTTTTAAAAATGTATAGCCCATTTCTCATTACTGATGGGTCATTTTCTCGGCCAGCCGAATGAAAATCTCTCCTCGTCTTGAAAGATTTGTAGCCCAACAGGCCTGACAAAGCGACTTAATTGGCAAATCACAAAAAAATTGGGTTGTGGCCCTGGACCCAGCTGTTAGCCTCTCCACGTACAATACGCTTTGATGGAAGTTGTTCCTTGACCATGTTGACCACGCCGCGCGGAGAGAACCACGGTGGTGGACGACGATGAGGCCTAGGAAGGGGGCGACGCAGAGCCGGGGAAGACATGGCAGTGGAAGCCCGCGCGGAGAGGAGTACGAGGGTTCACTGGTTCGGCTGCGGTGTGAGGCTGCCATCACCGTAGGGCCTGGCCAGCGGTGGGAATAGTAGGGGCGGTGAGGCCTCCGCGGCAGCACGGCCGGCCATGGGAGGCAGGAGCATGCGGCATGACCAGTGCTGCTTTGGGCGGCTGGAGCAAGAAGACCAGAGGTTGAAGAAGCACTACGGCCGTTGGATGGACATCGTACAGTCACTGGAGCTAGAATCATTCATATTGACTAAGTTGACAAAGCCCTTCGGCCCCGTCAACTAAGTAGGCCCACAGGACAGCCTCCCACAAAGGTGGGTCCCAGCTAGCTGGGGGAGTATTCATTTTTTTGCGCGTAATAAGGAGGCACTTCCGGTGGGTCCGAGCTGACAGCGGGGGGAATGTTTTTTTCGCGAAATACGGTGGCCCGTCCGGTGGGTCCCAGCAGTCAGGGGGAAACGATTTATTTCGCAAAATACTGGTGGCCTGTCTGGTGGGTCCCCGCTGTCAGTTGGAGGAATAATTATTTTCCACGTAATAAGGAGGCACTTCCTTGTGGCTGCTGTGGACCCAGCTGTCAGCCTCTCCAGGTACAGTACTCTTCCGATGGAAGTCGGTCATTGACCACATTGACCACGCCGCGCCGAGAGCACCACGACGGTGGACGACGGTGAGGCCTAGGAAGGGGACGACATGGAGCCGGGCCACGGGAGACAGGAGTAGGCGGTAGCACAGCCGGCCATGGGAGGCAGGAGCAGGCGGCACGACCGGTGCTGCTTTGGGCGGTTGGAGCAAGAAGACCAGAGGTTGAAGAAGTCGTATGGCCGTTGGATGGACATCATACGGTCACTGGAGTATTGACTAAGTTGACAAAGCCCTCCATCCCCGTCAACTTAGTAGGCCGACAAGTCAGCCCAACAATATGGTGGGTCCCAGCTAGAAGGGGGGTAATCATTTTTCTGGGCGTAATAAGGAGGCACTTCCTTGCGTGCGAAGATATAGCTGGTGGGTCCGACCTGTCAGCGGGGGGAACATTTTTTCGCGAAATACAGAGGCCCTTCCTGTGGGTCCTAGCTGTCAGGTGGAGGAATCATTATTTTACACGTAATAAGGGGGCATTTCCTTGCGTGCGGCCGTGGACCCAACTGTCAGCCTCTCCACGTACAGTCCACTTCTGATGGATGTCGTTCATTGAACACGTTGACCAGGTCGTGCCGAGAGCACCAGGGCGGTGGACGACGGCGAGGCCTAGGAAGGGAACGACACGGAGCCAGGGAATACTCAGCAGTTGTTTCCCACGAGGAGTTGTACGAGGGTTTACTGGTTCGTTTGCCGTCGCAGGAGAATAACAACATGTGTGGGTGAGTAGAGGGATGGCTAGGCCACCGATGGGAGTACGATGGGGTCGTGAGGCCTGCACGGCAGCATAGCCGGCCGCGGGAGGACGGAGCAGGCAGTCCCGCCGGCGCTTGTTTGAGCGGCTAGAGCAAGAAGAGCAGAGATTGAAGAAGCACAACAGCCGTTGGATGGATATCCAACAGTCACTACTCTCGTGTGTTGACTAAGTTAACAGGGCGTTGCGTGTGCGTCAACCTTTTTTTTACGAAAGCATCCACGTCAACCTATAGTAGGCGCACAAGTCAGCCTCAAATCTGTGGAAAACAGCATACAACCCAACTGCCATTATTTCTAATAATGTACAACCCATTTGCTAATTCTTAAGATTTTTTTGGAGCCCATCTTCTTTTTGTTAGCATTACACCCCATATTGTGGCCACGGTTAAAAAGTATACAAAATTTTGCATATTTCGGTGCGGTCAACTATTTTTAATCCAGAAATATCGATTCACATTCAAACTATTTTGGAAAATAATTTATATAAATATAAAATCAACATAATTGTCCACACATAAAAATCAATGGAATTTAAGATCTTATAATGAAAAAATGAAACTAATTCCCGATTTGATGTATTTTAAAAATGTACAGGCCATTTCTGGGCAACCCGAATGAAACTCTCCTCGTCTTGAAACATTTGCAGCCCAGCAGGGACGATAAAGCAAGTAGGCCTTGTTTGGGTATTTCTTTAAAAAAATAGAACTGGGCTAGCCATTTTCAGTAAGGAAAAAAATAAAACCGGGCTCATGATGTGGTAAACATAAATAAAACCCTGGCTAGACGGGCCACAGCCCCCGCATAGCCCCGTTGTTACCCTGATCCGTCGCTAAAACTAGTATAAATAACAACTGCTTGTTCCTCATGTCTCAAAAAAATGCTTGTTCCTCAAAAAAAACTGCGCGACTTGCTGGGTCCCTGGTGTCAGCCGCTCGTAGTGTAATTCTCTCATTTATTGACTATGTTGACGATGGCGTGAGCCCCAGATGTCCAACAATTAGGAGGAACCATATTTTGGGCTTGTACTATAGAGGCACTTGCATGCATACTACCATGACGCTGGTGGGTCCCTATTGTCATCCTCTCCACGTACAGTCATCTCCTTGTTCCTCTCGGTTGTTGACGACGTTGACAATGCAAGAGGTCGGCGCACCGCGCACGGCGAGCGAACCAAGGCCGCAAGGCGGAGGACGATGGCGAGACCTCGGACGGAACGAACAGGAGCCGTTGAAGATGCGTCGGTCCAGTCGCAGGCGGAGGGCAGTACGAGGGTTGACTGGTGGGGGTGGTGGGGGATAGTCACTTGGTTTCTGTAATGCACAGTGAGCTCAAGCAGCCGGCGTGAGTGATATTATTTCCCTTGGTTGTGATTTGTTACAATATTTCACTCTAAATTAAACGAATGGCAAGCCATTTGCCTTGTTTCAAAGAAAATATGACAGCCACAGCCGAGTTGAAAAGGGCAGGAACATCTAACTCCAGCTTACAAACTATACAAAAGCACTAGGGTTGATTGTTCATCAGGTTTACAAAAAAACCTAGATTGAAAAGGGCAACAACATCTAACTCCAGCACTGTTTTCGGCAGTCACAGTCAAATGGATCGGTCAGGTCCATAGAATGAACATCCTGGATCGTAAAATTTACTGGATTATGACCACAATATGTTGTAAATAGAAGCCCGACACGTTCAGAAGCTCTTTTGCCCACCTGAAACTCCTTTTTTTTGCTCTTCGACATACCCATCCGTCAAAACCATGTTGCTGATAAACTTAAGCCTAATGGACAATAGTAACCTCGCATTCAGCAGGAAGAATGTGACAAATCTTGTGTTTGCACGGTTGGCTACATATCGTTCTAGCGTTATTGTCTTCAATCGAATCTCATGAGAAGTGAGAAAATCCCGATGCTTATGAATCCACCGATTTGTTATAACTTTCTTACCCTGTCCTGTTCCCTAAATAGACATGAAAATTGAAAACAGTTAAGGTCTAAAAGAAGAGTGTCGAAAGAGCAATAGCTGAACGGTTAATTCTAGTACACTATATGCGGGCTTCCAATGTGCATGAAATTATCACCTTTATATACAACTTCTCCAGACATGGAAAGCATTGCAACAAGCCAATAATCTTGTTTAGATCAAAACTATTCATTTGGATATATAAGATCTTGACAGAATCCAGCACCATTGATAGGCCATCCATGGAGAAACTCTTCATTGAGCATAGAACATAATATTAGTACAAAATGTGTACTCCAAGATGATATATAAATTATGCGCAGAAATTTAAAATGTAGCATATGGTTACAAGTGTAGATGATAATATAAAGTACCTGAAGAACTATGGAGCCAAACACCATATTGAAATGAGCACAGAGATCATGTATTACACCCAAGGTCTCCAGTTTAGGCGCAGAGAGGACGGTTATTTGCAACGGTGAATAACTAGAATCAAGGATCAACCTTTGAAGTGAAGGGGCATCTTGGATGATGAGCTGCCTTCCGTCAAAAGAAATTCCAATTATTACAAGGTTAGGCGACTTTATTTGGAGACAACCGATTCTAACTGTGAAAAAAGCACCAAGCACTCCAGCGCAGGGCAACTGGAGTGGATGATGCTGTGCAATGAGGCCTCCGATATACGAACCCGCACAAGTGAAAGTTTCTTGAGAAATGGGAGTCAAAGGTTTAGTACCAGATTGTCTGGAAGGTAGCACAGCGCAAAGGTGGCGGTGTGGAGAGAGGAGGAAAACCGCGAGATGGACATCGGTGCTAAGGGCACAAGTTCATGGCGTTCTGTATGTGGTATGTGATTTCCACGGGAATAGTAGAACTCAAGCAGTTGTAGTTCTGTGAATTCAGGGGATTTCAGCCAGGCGTCCACCGTGCAGGGCATGGTATGCTTGCTCAGGTAGCATGACGGGATGCAGAGGTTTTGAACGGAGCCCTGGTGGGAGGAGATGATGGCTCTGGGTATTTCAAAATCATTGAAGAAAGATAGCTGACGACAGTCGAGATTAAGGGGCACGGTGCGCCATAGAGGGCGCCACCAAATTGAGAGGACTTGGGTGCGGCAGCAATCCTTGGTGGGGAGAAGCGAGATGATCTCCCCAAGAACGGCGTCCGGGAGATCGCTGATGCGGTCCTCCCAAGATTCTACGGGTTCCTGCGATCCAGTGGGGGCAGGATCGCCGCTTCTCCCCGCGCTGCCGGGTGCGGGATCTACAACAGGCGTCACCGCTGGCGGGAGTCTCATCTTCTTGGTGCTGGGGTCAGTCGACTCCATTTTTCTCGAGGGCGTCGCGTCGCGCTCACGGATTTGAGCAGAGTAACGAATGACGAGCCTAGTTGTAGTGCGATCGAAGAAGAAGGGGAGCTGGGGGTTTTCTGTAGGAGTGAGGAAGAAGGGGAGCTGGGGTTTTCTATAGGAGTGAGGTGAGGAATTTGGGGATATGAGTGGAGCGAGCTGACGTGAGGTGGGTGGGAGCGAGGAGGAAGAAGAGCACCCAGGTTTTTTGTGTGCAGGGGGGTGGTGTGCTGGGTGTGGGTAGCACCTTTTGAATTGATTTTACTATTTACTAGTGTGGATTGGCTATTTTGTCTTGGGCCCAGAGAAACAATTACTACTAGTACAATGGAGACACTCTACAGCTACCGAGAAAAACAATTACTACTAGTATAGTGGAGACACTCTACCGCTTCTGGATCCTCCTAGGTCATTGAAATGTCTCCCTCTACTGAATGTCGTTATACTTTTGTTCACCAACATGCGGGCCATGCAGCGCGCGGGCCCAAATGCCATCCACCAAATTAGTAGGCAGTATGCAGGCGGAGAGTCACCCCGGTCGTAGCGTGGCAGTAACGAGCCATCGTATCACGAAACCCCACCTCCCCGCAGTCTAAGTTTGACGGACAAAGCAACCATCATTTCACTCCTCGCTGAATCCCCTTCTCCCTCACCGTCTTCAAGAAAGGCAACACTCGCATCTGCCACTGTTCTTCTCTCCCAACGAAGGGAAGGTAAGCGGATCCGTGATGTTGGTATATTTTCGTTCAGAGAAAAAAAGAACTTTTGCAAAGAAGTAACGGATCCTCACTCTCTTTTTTGTTTCATTGTCATTGCGATTGTGTTTTCCTTTTAGTGGTCTCCTAGTATTCGTCAGTTTCATGATGGACCAAGGAGAACCAGGCAAAGATCTACCAATATTGGAGCAGACGCGGGAGGCTGATCCCCACGAGACAGAGA
>NC_057795.1:445596322-445608320 GCF_018294505.1 Triticum aestivum | reverse complement strand
TAAGCTGCCCAAGGTGACTTCCTTCTTTGCCGATCTCGATTGTGGTTTTTCATCTAAGTATGTGGTGATTTTTTTTAGAAAAGGAAGTATGTGGTGATTAATAATGCAAAATTTTATTAGCTTCTATGCCATGCTATACATAGTGGTTTAAATAACTTGTGGTTCTTATACTGAAAAGTAATTCAGAATTTGTTTCTGTTTCAATTAGAGCCCTCATGCAGACAAGGATTGTGTGGTTGTGCATGTCACTCGCTATGAGGCGGACGACCTGAATATACGCACTGGGAAAACAGAGTTCTTAGGCTGTTGGATCCTGGAAGCCGTTTGCGGTTATACCAATGAAGAGTTGTATTCCAGCCTCACTGTTGTCAGACGTGTTGTCCAGGGTGTACTGAAGCACAAGAAGTTCAAAGCTACTCCTTCATTTGTGAGGCATACTGTTCTTGTCAAGCTTACGCAGGAAGATGATGTGGCATGCCTCCACAAACAAGTTTATCAGTGGTAGGGCCACAAGGTTGTCTTCATGAAGGTTCACATGATTGAGCTGCTGCTGGACGTCCTCGATGATGTTCATGGCAAGGTCCGTCTTGTGTCCAGCCCAAATTAGATCGAGGAATGAAATAGTTGCCCCAGCTAGTGTTTAATAGTAGTTTGGATTGTGTCTAATTATCCGAACCTTGCCTGTTATCGACCCCTCTGGGGCTAGTGCTCTGTTTGAATCCGTCTATGGGAACTGCTGCTATTTTTGCGTGCCCATGAATCATGTGAGAACCATCGTAATTGTTGCCGAAACAGATGCGTCCTCACTAGTTTTTTCATGAATATGGCATGGTAAGACATAAGTTGTCACAGTTTATCATACGATAAGTGTGTGTTTTGATGAAATAGAGCACTCGTTCGAGAACCGTGCGCCGACGTATACATAAGTACTTGTAAACACTATTGGTGCTACCCCACTTGTAAGCAGTTGTGCAAAACACGACACATTGGCTCAGCTCGCTTCAACACTAGGCTATCGACCAGCTAACAATCAACAATCTGCTGTCTGACATCTAAGCAACTACTATGTATCTTGTTACAGTGGTTCATGCAATTAATTGAGGCTAGAATGTAATAAATTCCAAACGTTCACACGCTAGTCCAGCACTCATGTGGAACACTCACAATTAAACTCGTCTTCATAAAAATCTTGAAAAGCATAAGTTAAACAATTTTATACATCTCAATGATTCATAGAACATAACAAACATATACTAGTTCACAGCAAAAGACAAAGTTGTGAGAAGGTTTACAAATCAGGAAAAAACAAGCAAGGCTTCTCTGAGCAAAGGGCCTCCCGGCAGGCTTAAATTTCCTGGAGTTCACTCTGGTTTTTTCTTGTTGCCACCATCCAGGGTTAGGTTCTCTCATTCCAGAATAACCAATTATAATTGTGGACTCAGCTGGAATGCTGAACTGAACCATGCAGTGTACTCACCAGCTGAAATGCTTATGCATTCCACTAAATTTAAGCACCACTATTTGCAGAAATAAGCAGACCAAAATGCCTCTTGTCCGCGCACCTGTCCAAAAAACCGTCGTGCAGCCGTGCCAGCTAGTCCTCGGTCCATGGATGAATTGGTAGAAAGTGCATTCCGGACTAGGATGCAGTTGTTTTCGCTCGTCCCTGCACCGCAATCAGGAAGTAAAATGTATGAATCAGCTTCTTTTAGATTGCGTTGGCCATTCTACCTTAGTTACTACCAATGTAGGGATACCTTGAAGACGGGAGGTTAGACGATGGCAACGAGGGATAGCCATCTCATTTTGCGTAGTTGTACTAAAACTGTGGTGTGTGCTTTTGATTGCGCGGATAGAAACGATACGGAGACAGACATTCCGAAACGATATGGAGACAGACATCCCTGTTTGCGCAAATACAAAATACAGTTATTTAAATAGTGACACATATTACTACTTTCCCATGTTTCCTCTTAGAACCAAGTCCTAGATTCATGCTACAGCTTTCCCACTTTCTTCCCTATTTGAACCAACGCTTTGAGTTCACTGTATGAACTAGCTTTACTTCTAATAATAGTAGAAGTCTAGGTGGCTTTGTAACAGCAGACGGAAGTAGAAAAGGATCCACACGAAGGGGGAAGAGCTGGGGTAGTAGAGCAAGGCAGGTTTCGAAGGAATATATACCTGAGGGTCGTCGGCATGTGGCAAAGACGGCATTGGGAGGCCGCACCTTGGCCACAATACCGCAGGGAGAAAGAAGGGGCCGAAGGCCCTCCCGAGCCGGCGCTCTCTCAGAGAGAACGACATGGCCGCCGATCGAGACGCGCGGGCATCCGTTGGTCTCCTCCCTCGCCGCGGACGACAGCGTGAACGATGCATCTACACCCCCTACCCCGGTCGAGGTTGTCCGGCCGGATTTGTGACCAGCCGTGAGCTAAGAGAGAGAGAGTGTGGCCACCTACGTCTTGCTTAGATCTGGAGAGCATGAGAGAGTGAACGAGAGGAACCCTAGTAAAGCAAGTGCTAAGGCTCCTGCTTTTATATATAGTGGAGTGATTTTGTTGTACCGGCTTCAAAAAAATGCGCTCCTACGTGTACCCGCGAGTGGGTGTGAGAGAACTAGTGCGTGCATGCACCGATTCTCTTCATGAGAGTACAATATATACTATGCCCAAAGAATGTTCGCCGCAAGAGTAATAGTATAAGTGTGTGACGTGTGAGCTAAAATAAAATGTGTGCACCATCTTTTGTTTTTTAGAAGTTCTGAGGGTAGGGTGTGAAGAGCACATATGTGCGTGACGTCTACCTGCAGATAGAGGATGGGTGCGATGTGCGAGTCTGCGAGAGGACTCGGGAGAGTCGTGACTCGTGAGGGTGCGTGTGCGTGAGAGAGAGGGGGGCACCTATCAATGCAATGCATGTGTCACTAAATCATTATCTGACAAACGTTCACCACAAGCCTTTTCCTGACGAACGATGTAAGAACCGTTAGATCGGCATCTGACAATGTCAGTTTTGCCATGTCATTTAACAGAACAGCCACTCATCCTACACACAAATCTTCCACGTGAGTGTTAGCAACTGCCGTATGCTCCCTCTGTTCAGAAATGCAGTGCATATAGCTTTATTGAAAATTAGAACCTCACAAACTTTTACCGAGTTTTCGTGTACCAAACTGCACATGTAGAATACCCTGTATATATCATTTCATTCATCTTCGATAGGTAACTATAAAGATGGGCGAGGAGTCTACAAAGAAAGACCATCGTATCACCCGCAGCAATTTCAACCATCCTTTAGTGTCGAGGAATATCATAGGAACTCTATATGATATGATTTTTATTGGATTTTTTCCTTTAGAGCCAATTGGTTCATAGGAATAGATTCATATACTCTACATTTCAAAGGAAATAAACATGATATCATTTCTATAGCTTTAGAGCCACTTGGTTCATATGAATGGATTCCTATACTCCCTTAATTTCAAAGGAAAATAAACATTAGCGTATATTCAATAGAAAAGTTCCTATGATATGAACCAAATTACATCTCTTTACTAATCCCTCCTCATAGGAATTGAGGTACATGTCATCTCTAGATTCAATAGAAAAGTTCCTATGATGTGAACCAAATGACATCTCTTTTCCAATCCCTACTCATAGGAATTGAGATGCTCCATGTCATCTCTTTCCCTAAAACTTCCACGTATGCATCTTCTATTCCTAAATAGATAGTACAACCCACTAGTAGCTTTTTTCCAAAACATGCAACTATGGCACAAGAACTATATAGTGTGCCAATAACTTTGAAAGATGGTCGCTGGATGAAGCTAACCCGGCAGTGCAGAGATGGGCAAATCCGAGCACTACTGACCATTGGATATCATCAACATTCCACCAGATCTGCCACATGTACAATTTAGAAGACTCCATGGTTGAACTTAAGCATAATGCACAAACCTCAAAACACAAGCACTTCTCCTTTGTTCTAGAATCTTCTATATCATAATTGATTATTATTTATCTAAATGAATTGCCATTATTTGTTTTTTACTTTATGATTTACAATGCACAACCCCATGAATCTTAACATTTTTATAAAACTAATTGATTTTGAATGAGATGAACTATAAGAACTAAACAAACATCTACATCATGCATATATGACTCAAAGCTTTACATGCTATAGTGTGTATTTATTCATAATTT
The DNA here is from genome assembly GCF_018294505.1 of Triticum aestivum. Taxonomy (NCBI): domain Eukaryota; kingdom Viridiplantae; phylum Streptophyta; class Magnoliopsida; order Poales; family Poaceae; genus Triticum; species Triticum aestivum. The sequence continues at coordinate 445,604,112 of NC_057795.1, read as the reverse complement.
GGTTTCGAAATCTCATGCGTTCAATACATGTGTACCTTACTAGTTTTGAGTAGAGTAGAAAATTTCACGCGGCCCCAGGTATATCAAAATGCAGGGCCCATGCATCATTGCCTTTCGGTCGAACCTACGTCCACAATTTTTTGTACGTGCTATATATCTACTGGTCCCCGAACCCAAAATGCTGCCTCGTTCCCGTAAAACCAAGCGGCCCACGCATATTTAAGGCATCGGCTCAAACCCGTTTACTACGACGTGGCCCCTCACGCTGTAGTACTCCTACAAACCCTACCGCCGCACTCATCATCGGTTTTCTTCAAGAGGATGAGGGAGAAGTCGATTTGTAGTGGAGGCGCTTTCAAAAAAAGGATCTGTAGTGGAGACCCCTACCCTAGGGTGCCCTAGGTAGCTGCCGCACGCATCATTGTTTTCTCTTTTCTTTATGCTCTTGCGTGCTAGAGTGAAATGATGGTTGCTTTGTCCGTCCAGCTTAATGCGGCAAAGGTGGTGCTTTGTGATTTGACCCCTCATCGCTCATTTTCTACTACTGTGGCGCTACAACCGGGATGCCTCCAATTCCAACCGCTGCTCCGAACTGTAATTTGGTGCATCACACGTGGAATGTAGAAGTGCATGCTCTAGCCAGTGCAACCAAAATACCGACCTGATGGAAGAGACTAGGCAACACATTATATGTCAACACTCCCCCTCACGTGTGGCTCCCTCAGGCCTAAACGTGGACCGAAAGTGGGCTGCAATTTTAATTGCGCCAGCCGGATCTTGAACTCAAGACCTCTTGGCTCCGATACCATGTAGAAGTGCATGCTCTAGCCAATGCAATCAAAAGACCGATCTGATGGAAGAGACTAGGCAGCACATTATACGTCAACATGGAACAAGACGGTGGATGAGCCACATGTCTGCCAAAGGGGTCCTGTTAAGTGTGTCGCTATTTTGTGTGCGGACGGACCCTGCTTGAGTTGCCACGCCAACACGACAGGAGCAGCCTACCACTTGGTTTTGCTCCTTGGTGAATCCCGACTATATTGATCTAAAAAGATACGTGCTGAACTACCCTCTCCGTCTTGGTTTTTTATTTGTAGGCGTCTTGGTTTATAGGGCCTGCACGTAGTTCTAGGTCATCCATTTGACTAACTAAATATGAGTTACTATGTCACAAAAAGTATATTATTGGATTCTTATTGGTTGATATGTGAAGAAACAAGAAACGAGGTAGAAGTTAATGCACTGCGCCTTAGTATTGTGGGATTATTTGGTTTTCGTAAGATGACGTGCGTTTGGTTGCAAGGGTGGTCATGAATGGGTTGGGATCATTCAGAAAATAGACATGTTTGGTTATAAAGCACATGAATGGTTCGAGTCAAAAAAAGAGAATATGCCTTGAAGATGCTGAACCATTCCACCAAACCAAATTAGTCGAATCAAATGGCCACCCTTTGCATGCATGACTATGTGAGCATGACTGGTGGTCCCGTCTTAAATAATTAGCTCATCTCTTATATTCAGCCAAACATGCCTTCTATAAAGCTAAGGTACGCCTAGGCGTACTCTCGAAAAAAAATATTCAGCCAACCACATGAATTGAATGGTTCAATCCCAAAAAAATTGAATGGTCCCAATCCATTCATACGATACCTTCAACCAAACGCATCCGACGGAGGGATTAGTTGTATTTAAAAGTCGAGGGCGGGGCTTTTCCTGCGCGGTAGGCGGGGCAGTTCCACCTAGTCGGTTCGACAGAGACGCGAGAAGACGAGGGAGTAGGCTGCTGCAAACGTAGGGCTGTGTGATTTGACAGTGTGTTACTGCTGGACAGGTGGGGCCTCGTGATTTGACTTGCCATTATCATTTTAACTACGGCGCTACGACCGGCGTGAGTCTCCCGATTCCTGACCACCTCCATACAGGTGCCTCTCCCAATGCTCCACCATGTAGTAGTAGAGGCTGGCTCTTGCATGAGAGCCCACTTCTCCACTTTTTCCTTGCCTCTCTTTCCTCCACATATGCAAAAATGCCATGTAAAGAGGCAAAGCGCACTATTGTACTTACTTGCTCCTACAGGTGCTTAAGCTTGCCACATAGGCATAAATTCTGATGTGGCAAGTTAATCAAGAAGAGAGAGACTGGTTTGGTGACCCAAGGAAGAAACAGTGCTAAGCGCGTGTACCTAGGTGAAAAGACAATTTTGAGTCTATAGCTAATTAAATGAAGCAAACTTAGCAACACCATTTCATTGGAAGAGGTCACTCCTTGGCAAATGCAATAAATACAAGTACTCCCTGTGTCCCATTATATAAGAACGTTTTTGACACTACACTAGCTAGTGTCAAAAATGTTCTTATATTATGGGACGGAGGGAGTACGAAGAAAGAGATAGAGAGGAGTAAAAAAATACACTTATAGCCAACCTTGTTGTAGTATGAGTGACTAAGTGATGACTATGTATGACATGCCAACATCAGATAGCCTAACGCACCGTGTTAAATCTCCAAGGGCGCGACCACGCGAGCGACGCGATGGTCGTGGTAGGCGCGACCATGATACGGGCTGCTGGCAGCCCTTGGATCTGAGATCAAACGGTCGCATGCTAAGTTGCTGAAAATTTTAAGAATAACCCTCCAGGATAGGATATTCACCCATAGGTCTAGAATCACGCCATGCAACTGTTTGATCTTAGATCCAAGGGCTCTCAGAAGCCCGTATCATGGGAGAATGGAAAGCCACTACCCTGCCGTTCGCATGCTGGCAGCTCGCTCCTACTCTTTCCTGCATGTCCTTTAATACTATGGCGGTTCGCTCCTAGTCGTCCCGTCCATTCACATTACGGAGTTCCACTAATCCTAACCCTCCTCCCAAATCCATGGCGTCCCAAATCTCCCCGATCGGCGGTGAGTACAAGGTTAGAACCATCACCGACGATGAGTTCGACGTCATCTACACCCGTACTTCCGTGACTGTGAAAGGATGCCTTTCTCGCTTCAGACGCATGTTCAAAAACTCACATGATGAGTGGGTCGCTGGGCTAGATGTTGAGTACACCACAGTCGTGGGACGAGAGAAGGGTCTAAAGGACGAAGAGAGGAAGAAGCCCGCCATGATCCAGGTTTGCGTACATAACGTTTGCTTGGTCTACCACATATGCCATGCCGACGTTGAGTGCCAGGATTTTAAGAACTTCCTCGAGGACAAAACAGTGAAATTCTTTACTGTAGGCTTTAAGAATGACAAAGAAGTCCTGCGTCGGATAGGCCTCGTTGTAGGCAACCCCTTCGACCTCCAGAAGAATCGGCTGGTGCCCTCTCGTCAGCCCTCAATGCTGACCCTGGCAGGAGCCATGGTTCATCCTTCGTACCGTAAACTGGAGAAACCTCATTACACGTTTCATCGTCATGCATGGCAGCGGAATGTGCTATATATTGACCACATCCATTATGCTGCAATGGACGGCTACCTTTGTTTCAATATCTACAAGGGTTGGATGAAGAGCAACAACGAAGTTGGCGGTTCAAGCAAAGAAGTATCGGCCAAGAGGAAGAGGGACAAGGACGAAGTCGAGGACGTGGACGAGGACTCCGAGTAAGGTGGCAGTGTCGTTGCTCATGGAGGTTCTAAACTTCTAATGCAGTGTCTACCGGATTAGTTGCATAGTTTAATTTCAGGTGTGCTTAGTTTAATTTGAGGGGTGTGTTGTGCCGAGCCCCCAGGAGAACTCTGTTATGTTTCTTCTTGTTACTTTAACTCTTCAGTATGTACATACTAGTACTAGTATTTCTTTAATAGAATGTAGCACCCCAATTAAGCACGTACTAGCTTTTTTAATAGTACTATATGCATAATTTGGCGACGAGCGCTCTCTATATGTACCACCTTTTTAAAAAAAAATCAATTTTTGCTCCATGGCGCAATCCATCGACACTGGAGTACTACTGTACAAAAGTATACATTTTTTAAAAGGCTAGCATACTGTTCATCACATATATATAGCCAGTTAAATTCTCAACCTAGAACGACGTGCATGCCATGTAGTAAACCGATCCGGAGGAAGTATAGTAAAAATGAGGTGATTTTACCCAGCGATCGGCGGGGGAGCATGGCCTGTCATGCGGTCCCACGTGTCATGATGTACCAAGGCGATGCGTGTGTCCCTCTTGAGGCAGAAGCAATAGTAGTACGTGGTTTGAGATGATGTTGAACCAAAGTGTGAAATAATGGTTGCTTCGTCCGTCTGGGAGGGTGCGGCATTGTGATTTGACGTCTCATTGCTCATTACTAACACTCGGCCGGTACGAGTGGGGTGCGTCCCCCCTGCTGTTCTGCACTGTTATTTGGTGCTTGACACGTCGACCCGGTTGCTATATGTCCCACATGTCGGCGACAGAAAGTACAGAATTCATGAAAGGGAGCGTCGACCGAGGAGTATACTACAGAATTCATGAAAGGGAGCGACTTAGTTTTGGAAAAAATTGTTTTTATGGAGTACGTACCCACTAGGGTTTATAGGGCTCATCTAAAAAACATTCGTTTTTCCGTTTGATAAGTCTCAATTCTAGTACTATACTAGTAGTAGTACCATTACATGTTGGATTTCGAGGTGCGTTAGATCACCCAACGCAAGCAGTGTCAAGAGGAAACTAACCAATGCATGTACAAGTTCATGGAAATTTAGTGGTCATTCATGCATTCATTCTAATTAATGCCTCGGTAAACATAACTTCTTGAGAAAAACGAGTGTACTGTGCAAACTACGAAATTAACTCGACCACTCACCGTCTACCTTGGTTGGAGAGATTTTGAAATTGAGCCATAAACTGGAAAGGATGGAGTAGTAACTTTTGTCTCGATTACTATTTGTGGCCTTGTATAGATGCAAAATGTATTTTTTTATAGTGGCCTTTTATAAGTAAACAGAGGGAGTACTAACCAAAGTACGTAGTAGGGACGAGCAGTAAACGGAGGGAGTAGTAAAATTTTCTCCTCGTGCTGCGAGCCACCACGCGCGTGGGCGAGGGAGCGGGCGTAAAGGCGTACAGTAGTACTCCAGCTTCACCTCATCCTGCGAGCCACCGCGCCTGTGGGCGGGGGAGATGTCGTACTAAGCAAGTTTCTCCTCGTTCCGCGAGTTGACGGGACACATCAAAAGTACTCTAGTGTATAGAGCCTTGCCTCTAAGGTAGGCCCCACATGGTTTGCCTCTTTTCTTAATTTAACATAACGCGTCAAGTTGAAATTTGTTTGTTCACCCGTGGTAGAGGATCCTCCCTCCACCAAGTGGACAACCAGTACACGTGCCAAATTACCACGTGGGCTGCCTTTTTAGTACAGAAATGAGCTCCACCGTGTACCCGCGCAGGTGTGGTTGGGAAAGAGACGGGAGTATGTGCACCGTGCGTGCACCTCTTCTCTTCGTGCACGTCCCCCACCTATGTGGGTGTGTGTGAGAGAGATACAAACCTAGACATAATGCGCCGTCCATCCCCATGCCTCCGCCCAGTTCGACCACCAGTCACCACCACGGCACCACGCCCCACTCCTCCTCACCTTATCTCTCATATTTCTCCCTCCATTTTTATATACAAGGGGCCACTATCAAAATTACAATTTGCAGATATACAAGGCCACTAACACTAATCGATGCAATATTAATGGTGTTTGCCTCGTGGTACTAGCAAAGGAGGACATTAACTATCCCTTGCATGCATGAGGGAGTTTGTAAAAAAATGCATCTTGATGTTCCGTGCAATGCACGGGCATCTTGCTAGTCCATGAAAACAACACATGGCAAAATTCCACGGCGAACGAGGGATTTGAATATATTGGGAGGGGCTGTTTGGATCTTGCCCGGGGTAGCCAAAATATTGGCAACCCTTTTGTCCACCGGTGCCTTTGCCACCGATGAACGAGGAACGACTCGGGTGCTCATGCTGTCATGCATCCTCTAGCGCGCACGTTGGAGACGAGCTCGCACGAGCTGTGTTTTTTTGTCCCACAACGCTGCCCGAGCCGCCCGCAGACCGACCGGCGACCCGCAAATTATGCCATCCAACCGTAGCCGCACACATTATGACAGCAACTCAACCAACCGGAAGAAATTCACGCAAACACATACACAAACTGATACTCATTCACGCAACCACCAGAGTATTTCATATAAACAACGACGGAAATCATATAAAATACCGGATTTTCACACAAACATGACAGATTTCATTTCATTCAAATGAACTACGCGGTGCTAGTTCTGGACAGCACAGGTATATAATACATGGCCTAAATGGTAGCCCGCCGATCGATTTGTGTTTCTCATGTCCGGCAGCACGATCACCGGACTGTCGGGAGCCCTGGAGGTATATGCTTCAGCTCAAAGGACGGCTCACTTCCCCACTGCCCAACTGATATCATTGGCTGGTGCCGAAGATGATGGTGGCCGGCACCGATTCGAGTTCATCACCGGCCACTACTTTGCCATGGCCGGCACCGGCTTGAGTTCATCCTAACATTGACCTCTTTCGTGGAGCCCATGTGGGGTCGACGAAGGTCCTCACAACAAAAGGATCCGGCAAGACACCTGCTATGTACGCCGGCGTCGCCTCTGCGGTGGCCTTCATGGGACCCAAGCGGCGGCGGCCTCCCGTGTTCTACTTCTCCTCGATGATGGTGGCGGACGCGGAGGCGCTGGCCACCGACTCGTCGCTCTCCGTGCACCTGGCTTCTATCGCTGCTTGCATGGTGCGGCCGCCGGCATGGGAGTCTCGGCCACAGAAACGGGAGATGCGGTATGAGGCGGCGGCGTGGACGGCAACAACGGCGCCCGTGCGCTGCTCCTCGTCGAGCTGGCCTGGAGCGGCGAGTTGTTGAACCGCGCGTCGGCTTGGGGCGACAACTGGCTCCGTCGGGCGAGGGGAGGGAGGTGGATCAGTGAGCTGCATAGCTCGTATCCAGCGGGCTACCCAGCCGGCTTGGATGCGGAATAACTACTCTTCGTAAGCCATTGTAAGAGTGGACAAAATGGTGGAGGAGATAGGGGAGCGGCGGAGGTGTGCGATTCTTGGCAGGCGTTTGGTCTCGTTTAAATAGGAGATTAAATAGACGGCGGACAGGAGGAGCTCGGCCGGCGTTGCGTTTAACGTCGGCCCGGTCATGAACGGACGTGTGTCCAGAGTGGGTTTCTCGGCTTCCACACGGGCGGGTTTCATGGAGGCGTTTGAATGCGGCACGGAGGCGTGTTCACCCGGGCGTGCCGCGAGTGGCGCCCTCGACTCTGACCTAGGACACAATGCCGTTCTTCCACTGACATGTGGGATCTTTGGGTGCATGGCCTGCATGTCAGTGACTCAACGCAGGCAGTGCACATCAGAGGAACCATTGGTGGGCCAGGTCGGTCAGAAGCGGGCATTTCATAAACCGACGATTATTCATTGAGTGTGATGTCATCTTTTTCATGTAGTTAAGCGTGTGTCTTGCATCGTGTGCTGTGTGCAGGTAGGCGTGCGAGTGTTGCATGCGTGCAAGGGTGCGTTTCAGTGTTGCATGCATGGGTGTGTACGTGCAAGGGTGCGTTTCAGTGTTGCATGCATGGGTAAGTACGTGCGTGTGTTCGTGAGTGCATGTGTACGTGTCAGTGTTGCACGCCAGCATGCGTGCGTGTGTACGTTATGTGTATGTGTCAGTGTTGCATGCCTCCATGCGTGCGTGTCTTGCGTGTGTGCATGTGTACGTGTGGGGTGAGGCTACATGTCAGTCGACTGACTTTTTCATCTCTGGTCATTAGATTT
>NC_057795.1:445591016-445595930 GCF_018294505.1 Triticum aestivum | reverse complement strand
CGCCCCCGCCGCCCGCGGCCGACCCGCCCTCCCCGAAACCACTCCCTACCGCCGGTCCGCCGCCGCACCTTCGAGAGAGTGGGCCAGCATATATGATCTTGAGATTTTAATTACGAAGTCACCATAGGTGTGTCACGACCGACTTTTCAATAAATAAATATTGAGAAAATCGATCTTTAAATCCCAATATAGGAAAAGTCATCCTCACTGGTAGACAAATACTTGATGAACAGAGGACCAGTAGCATTAAATATATTACAGGGTTGAGCTGAGGCTGCTCAACAATTATTACAAACTCGCCCAATATCTTACATAAGGGCGGTTATAACACAGGGGTGTGGTGGCATGCTACTAGCTCGAGGTAAAAAGTGGTGGATAACTTGACTCCTAACGGGCAGCTCATCGAGCATCGAGGTGAGGCTCGATGAATTTATTTCAAGGGTTGCGGAAGCGGATAGTACAAAGACCAAACAGGATCGCACGGGACTGACTGGGACTCCTCTAGGCGTCGGACTCGCTATCAAACTCTTCATCCATGAGATCGCCTTCATCAACATCTGGCCAAATCAACAAGCCAGGTGAGTACTTTGAAAGTACCCGCAAGACAGTTCGGACAAACGATATAATCAATGAATGAATGAATGCGTCATGAATATGAATAATGATGCTCTTCTCAACAATAATATTATTACGTGACTTGATAAATAAAATAAATAACTGAAAGCCGATCACGTGTCTGGAGCGACGCCTCGAAAGGTGAACAAATAAATTGCATGCCGCAGTCGGGCGTCTAAGCGACACCACATAAAGGGCTTAAAAGAAAATACCACTGTCGGATATCTGAGCGACGTCACAGATAGGGTTTATAAAAGAAATACCACAGTCGAACATCTGAGCGACGTCACAGACAGGGATTATAGAAGAAATGCCACAGTCGGACATCTGAGCGACATCACAGACAGGGCTTATAAAAGAAATGCCACAGTCGGACATCTGAGTGACGTCATAGACAGGGCTTATAAAAGAAATGCCACCGTCGGACATCTGAGTGACGTCACAGACAAGGCTCATAAAAGAAATGCCACGGTTGGACATGTGAGCAGCGTCACAGACAGGGCTTACGATAAATGTAAATAACAAGAATGCCACCGTCGGACGTCTGAGCGACATCACAGACAGGGCTTACAATAAATGTAAATACAAGAATGCCACCGTCAGACGTCTGAGCGACATCACAGACAGGGCTTACAATAAATGTAAATAACAAGATCAGTCCATCCACAAGAATAATCTTTAACCGGGTTTATCACACATGTATTCTACCGGGGTTTTGTCACTGAGACTGATATCTGACAAGATAAGACGAATATAGTACTTGATCAAGAATAAGATGATTTCAAGAATTTGAGACTCTGTAGAGTTTGTATGAACTGACCACAGCCAACGGATTTCTGTAGTCACGAAGGACTAGTTCCGTTTATGGTATTTCAGTAGAAACACATTTAACTAGTACACACCCATTTCACCTCACGATGCCAGGAATCACCCTGGACAACGTCCAAGAAAAACTTTGAGACGGGGAGGCCACAACCTCGAGTAGCATGGGATCAAATTTCTATACACGCGCTCTAAGGGGTGCCCCCCTCTCGGTCCCAACCGGAAACACCCATGCCCCCTGACCGGATGACGGGCTTTAATCCAGGGCCATAGAACCCTCATCCTGGCCTCTCTATTTGGTGTGTACCAGGAAAACGATTTGCAACTTACTATGCCATATTCCTTTCGGAAAACATGTGACAGTACAGGAAGGAATGAATGGAAAATGTGATTTGTTTCACGATGACACGGAGGTCAAATAATCTGGCATAAGACTGGCATGTCTCAACACTGCCATCTTACCCATCCTCATGCCAACACATGGCCATGCAAATATGTATCCAACAACATAGTGCTTTCCAAAACTTACTTTCCACTTATGTGCATGAATTATAACATTCAAGAAATGTCCATAAGCATGCCATGACTATACTAAAATGAAAACATGCAACAACCACTCATCATATCAAGAGTTCAAACATGCTTGCCTGGTTCGGAGTAGTTGTAGTTTAACTTTGTGAACTTTGCAGCTCCGTCACCTCCTACGGTATCTACGGTATAAGAGAAATACGTACGGAACTTGAATACCGTGAGTGTACAGAAAAGTGTTCCAAATATTTTTCAAATAAATATGACAAAAAACTAGATAGAAAAATAAAGGTGACAGAAAAGGAATAAATCAAAAACCATTTTCTGTTAAAAAGTTATAAGAGTTGTGGTCCAAGGACCCATCTGTAATGAAACAGAAAGTTTCCAGGGGGCTCTGCGGAGAAATCCAGAATAACGTTTCGTTTAAAAGAAACGGCTGTGAAGCTGACAGGCGGGCTCCACCTGTCAGGTTTGAAATTTCAAATGGAGAAAACAGAGCGCGACGGCGCCCGAGGGGTGCGGTGGTCGCCGGCGGCGATCCACGGCGAGGCAGGGGGATCGGGGGGGGGGGGTACCTTCGTGATTAGTGCACCGTTCCGCGTCTGTGGGTGGTGGTGGTGGTCGCCGGCGAGCACTGTGTCGACGGCGGCCCTTGCTCCGGCGGACGGCGGTTCGGGCAGTCGTGGATCTCGCCGAAGGGAGCTGCGGTGTTCAAATTGAAGAGGGGGTTAGCCTACGGGGCGTGGTACGAGGCTACGGGCAAGAGCAGGGCGGCGGAGGAGTTCTCACTGAAGAGAACGTTGCCGGAGCCCGAGGCGGACTGAGGTGGCCGGAGTCGAAGAAGAAAGTCCCCTCGAGGCTCTCCCAGTGGCTAGGCGGGGTCTAGTGAGGTGGTGGAGTTGTGCGGGGGCGAGAGCAAGCTCGGGGTTGCTATTTATAGCCGGCCCGAGGCGGTTGCCGTGAACGGATAAGTCCGGCGGTTGATTACGGCGGCGCTGTGGCGGGACGGTCGGCTTAGGGGCTTGAGCATCGCCTAGGTGGAGCAGTGGTGCCATTTCGGGGTCCAGCTCGGCAAGGGAGGGAGGTTTACGGCCTGCCCTCAACAGAACGGCCGCACGGCCCGTCGGAGGCAGAGAACGCGCTCTGCGCGTGCCAGGCCACGGCAACGGTGCTACATGCGTGCGCTGGCAAGGAGATGGCCACGCGGAGCTACCAGGAAGGTTGGGCGACGCCGAACGGCGTTCTTCCGCGGTGTTGTCCCCTGTCGGCCATTACGGTGGTTCTGCCGCCGCAAAGCACGCCGGCGCAGGCGGGCCAGGGCGCCACCGACGCCAGGAAGGCGCCAAGCACGCGTGTGGAGCTCCGGACAAGCAGGCCAGGCTGCGAGCATCGAGCCAAATGCACAGTGGGCATGTGACTGAAGTTCTGTCGGGGAAACGACACTGAACTTTCTGAATTTACTGAATATGAACAAAACAGTGCATGCCAAGTGTTCGATAGAATGATTCTGGCATCTAGGGATTTTTCCTTGAGCTGATTTTTGGTGGAGTGGTCTCTCATTGCAACTAGAGGTTGCCTGAATTTTGGTGGAATTTTTGGATAAGTGTAGATATGAATTTCACCAAATTTGGCAAATCTGGTCCAAACTTGCAGTGAGTGAAATTTGAAATATTTGAAAAGAAGATGAGTGGATCAAGATGGTTCTGGGTTGTGGGTACAAAGAACTATCCATGGGTGTTGAGTTGAGGTCAAAAATCAAAAGCATTAGGGTACTTGCTTTGCAAATCACCTAGGCTCAAAAGAAAAGACAGAATTATTTTGGAAACAGAAATAATTGGAATAAAATCCAAAAATGGATTTTATTAGTTTGGACAGAATGTTTGGGTTGTATCCAAGTGGGAGGAGGGGTTTTTGGGGGAGTTTTACCATAGGAGGCATGGTAAACAAGAATGGATCCAAAATCAAAAGAAAGCCCAAAAACAAAAGGTTTTCTTTCTAAAAGAAACTAAATCCAAGAAAAATATTTTTGAGAGAGAAAACTTAGCAAGAGGGTTTTTAAGAAGGGTTTAAATGACCTTCTTCAAACCAAGCAAGGCTCTTTCTGAAAACAAAAATCACAAAATTTTTGGAGTGTCACAAGGTGCCTCGTAGTCGAGTGGAACGTCTCCTCCCACTGAATGTACATCGCCAGAAAATACTGAAATTAACACAAGATAAATGCGAGCACCGGGACTTTAACCTTGGTGGGCTCGAGAAACCACTGTCCTCTAACCATCCAACCACATGTTGGTTAGCACGACAAAATGTATGTGGTGACCGTGATGAGCTTATTCTGAAGTCCAGTGACCATATTGTGCTTTCGCTTCAAATACAATGACCGTAAGTGTCGTCAACAAAATACGGAGCACGCATCAAATGCAAAGTCCGTCAGTGTCATCAACAAAATAGGGAGACGTATCGTGAGCTAGATACCGTTGTACTATTGTATATGCTTATTTACTTAGTGGTCGATTGCGTGTGTCGTGTGGTGGGCACATCATTTCTACTTGTGGTGGGTCAACATGAAGGCTCATGGGTCGGTTCCATCCCGCGCCACATATAGGTTGGACCGAGACGTGTTATACGGAGACCCATGTGGAGGACTCGGCGTACAACACGAAGCTACCAGAGTCGCAGAGGACTCTATCCCCACTGGTGATAAGCCGACTATATATGATTTGTAACCTTAGGCCCTTAGTATGTTATACAAGCTTGGGGGCTAGTTCGTCGATAGTATACACACACACACAATGCCTGGTATTGTACACACCCCTAACACTAATATACAGTACCAGGAGTAGGGTCTTTCTTCAACTACAAGGGTCCGATCCGAACTAGGGTAAAACTTTGCCTCGTATTACCATCCATCCTAACAGCCAGGGATATCCTACCGAATGATATGATGAAATC
>NC_057795.1:445447367-445590616 GCF_018294505.1 Triticum aestivum | reverse complement strand
CACATATATGTGCGTATAGAGGGCTAGTAGAGACCGTGCATGTGTATATATGCATGTGAGAGAAATAGTGTTTTCCAACTGAGATTAGTGAAAAGAGTGGTACATAGTAGTCAGAAAGAGAGATAGAGAAACAGAGAGAGCATGTGCGTGAGACACCCCGACACCCTGAGAGAGATTGTGAGCATGTGTGAAAGAGAAATGCCGATGCATATAAAGTGTGTGCTCTTATGCGTTAGATAGAGAGATATCTACGTGTAAAAGGAGGTTCTACGCATTAAATTAAAATATAAATGGCATTATTATTTTTGGATGATATCATGAATTTTGCAAAATTGCGTATGGACAAAAATCGGTCTATCAAACACCCATACTCTATTGAATTCTAGCATGTGCATGTGTTTATTTCATATTATCGATCCATAGAGTGAGAGCGGTTTGAAATACAGGCAATGGATGCTTTTGCAATTCATATATAAACATTAATTAGTGCACTCCATGCTTGTCGGCATTCTGGGAACGGGGGTCCCCAGACTTGCCTACCTGCGGCCCGCGGCGTGGCTCAAAGGGGGCCCAGCATGGCCCATCTTCATCAACACAAGCTCAAGACCCTCGCGAGGGGCCGAGCCTCGCGGGGCGGACGACAAGGAGTTTCCTCAGGCGCGGCCTCATCAGGCTGGCTCACGAGGAGGCGGAGAGTTCAAGGCGGGGTACCTCGCGAGGTGCCCATGACGCAAGCCATGACGACCAAAGGCGCCAGTCGGGCGCCAGCCCGCGCAGTGTCCTCCTTTCCTCTTTGGTGCAAGGGGAGCAAGCGCAGGCGAGAGCATCAAGCAAAGGCGTCCATTTCGGGCCAGCATATATGATCTTGAGATTTTAATTACGAAGTCACCATAGGTGTGTCACGACCGACTTTTCAATAAATAAATATTGAGAAAATCGATCTTTAAATCCCAATATATGAAAAGTCATCCTCACTGGTAGACAAATACTTGATGAACAGAGGACCAGTAGCATTAAATATATTACAGGGTTGAGCTGAGGCTGCTCAAAAATTATTAAAAACTCGCCAATATCTTACATAAGGGCGGTTATAACACAGGGGTGTGGTGGCATGCTACTAGCTCGAGGTAAAAAGTGGTGGATAACTTGACTCCTAACGGGCAGCTCATCGAGCATCGAGGTGAGGCTCGATGAATTTATTTCAAGGGTTGCGGAAGCGGATAATACAAAGACCAAACAGGATCGCACGGGACTGACTGGGACTCCTCTAGGCGTCGGTCGCACGGCCCGTCGGCGGCAGAGAACGCGCTCTGCGCGTGCCAGGCCACGGCGACGGTGCTGCATGCGTGCGCTGGCAAGGAGATGGCCACGCGGAGCTACCAGGAAGGTTGGGCGGCACCGAACGGCGTTCTGCCGCGGTGTTGCCCCCTGTCGGCCATTACAGTGGTTCTGCCGCCGCAAAGCACGCCGACGCAGGCGGGCCAGGGCGCCACCGACGCCAGGAAGGCGCCAAGCACGCGTGTGGAGCTCCGGACAAGCAGGCCAGGCTGCGAGCATCGAGCCAAATGCACAATGGGCATGTGACTGAAGTTCTGTCGGGGAAACGACACTGAACTTTCTGAATTTACTGAATATGAACAAAACAGTGCATGCCAAGTGTTCGACAGAATGATTCTGGCATCTAGGGATTTTTCCTTGAGCTGATTTTTGGTGGAGTGGTCTCTCATTGCAACTAGAGGTTGCCTGAATTTTGGTGGAATTTTTGGAGAAGTGTAGATATGAATTTCACCAAATTTGGCAAATCTGGTCCAAACTTGCAGTGAGTGAAATTTGAAATATTTGAAAAGAAGATGAGTGGATCAAGATGGTCCTGGGTTGTGGGTACAAAGAACTATCCATGGGTGTTGAGTTGAGGTCAAAAATCAAAAGCATTAGGGTACTTGCTTTGCAAATCACCTAGGCTCAAAAGAAAAGACAGAATTATTTTGGAAAGAGAAATAATTGGAATAAAATCCAAAAATGGATTTTATTAGTTTGGACAGAATGTTTGGGTTCTATCCAAGTGTGAGGAGGGGTTTTTGGGGGAGTTTTACCATAGGAGGCATGGTAAACAAGAATGGATCCAAAATCAAAAGAAAGCCCAAAAACAAAAGGTTTTCTTTCTAAAAGAAACTAAATCCAAGAAAAATATTTTTGAGAGAGAAAACTTAGCAAGAGGGTTTTTAAGAAGGGTTTAAATGACCTTCTTCAAACCAAGCAAGGCTCTTTCTGAAAACAAAAATCACAAAATTTTTGGAGTGTCACAAGGTGCCTCGTAGTCGAGTGGAACGTCTCCTCCCACTGAACGTACATCGCCGGAAAATACTGAAATTAACACAAGATAAATGCGAGCACCGGGACTTTAAGATTGGTGGGCTCGAGAAACCACTGTCCTCTAACCATCCAACCACATGTTGGTTAGCACGACAAAATGTATGTGGTGACCGTGATGAGCTTATTCTGAAGTCCAGTGACCATATCGTGCTTTCGCTTCAAATACAATGACTGTTAGTGTCGTCAACAAAATACGGAGCTCGCATCAAATGCAAAGTCCGTCAGTGTCATCAACAAAATAGGGAGACGTATCGTGAGCTAGATACCGTTGTACTATTGTATATGCTTATTTACTTAGTGGTCGATTGCGTGTGTCGTGTGGTGGGCACATCATTTCTAGTTGTGGTGGGTCAACATGAAGGCTCATGGGTCGGTTCCATCCTGCGCCACATATAGGTTGGACCGAGACGTGTTATACGGAGACCCATGTGGAGGACTCGGCGTACAACACGAAGCTACCAGAGTCGCGGAGGACTCTATCCCCACTGGTGATAAGCCGACTATATATGATTTGTAACCCTAGGCCCTTAGTATGTTATACAAGCTTGGGGGCTAGTTCGTCGATAGTATACACACACACACAATGCCTGGTATTCACG
Source organism: Triticum aestivum (assembly GCF_018294505.1). Taxonomy (NCBI): domain Eukaryota; kingdom Viridiplantae; phylum Streptophyta; class Magnoliopsida; order Poales; family Poaceae; genus Triticum; species Triticum aestivum. The sequence goes on along the minus strand of NC_057795.1, from coordinate 445,587,644 downwards.
TGTACTTTGTACACACCCCTTACACTAATATACAGTACCAGGAGTAGGGTCTTTCTTCAACTACAAGGGTCCGATCCGAACTAGGGTAAAACTTTGCCTCGTATTACCATCCATCCTAACAGCCAGGGATATCCTACCGAATGATATGATGAAATCATATCTACCAACTACTATTAGAGAGGTGTGTGTCGGCGGGTGGGGCAATGTGTGCGAGAGAGGCCTAAAGATAATGTGCGTGCGGGAGACACGTAGGCACATATAAGTGCGTATAGAGGGCTAGTAGAGACCGTGCATGTGTATATATGCATGTGAGAGAAATAGTGTTTTCCAACTGAGATTAGTGAAAAGAGTGGTACATAGTAGTCAGAAAGAGAGATAGATAAATAGAGAGAGCATGTGCGTGAGACACCCCGACACCCTGAGAGAGATTGTGAGCATGTGTGAAAGAGAAATGCCAATGCATATAAAGTGTGTGCACTTATGCGTTAGATAGAGAGATATCTACATGTAAAAGGAGGTTCTACGCATTAAATTAAAATATAAATGGCATTATTATTTTTGGATGATATCATGAATTTGCAAAATTGTGTATGGACAAAAATCGGTCTATCAGACACCCATACTCTATTGAATTCTAGCATGTGCATGTGTTTATTTCGTATTATCGATCCATAGAGTGAGAGCGGTTTGAAATACAGGCAATGGATGCTTTTGCAATTCATATATAAACATTAATTAGTGCACTCCATGTTTGTCGGCATTCTGGGAATGGGGGTCCCTAGACTTGCCTACCTGCGGCCTGCGGCGTGGCTCAATGGGGGCCCAGCATGGCCCATCTTCATCAACACAAGCTCAAGACCCTCGCGAGGGGCCGAGCCTCGCGGGGCGGACGACAAGGAGTTTCCTCAGGCGCGGCCTCATCAGGCTGGCTCACGAGGAGGCGGAGAGTTCAAGGCGGGGTACCTCGCGAGGTGCCCATGATGCAAGCCATGACGACCAAGGGCGCCAGTCGGGCGCCAGCCCGCGCAGTGTCCTCCTTTCCTCTTTGGTGCAAGGGGAGCAAGCGCAGGCGAGAGCATCAAGCAAAGGCGTCCATTTCGGTGCAACAAGACCAAGACCAGTCCAACGGTATGATGGAGGTCACCATGGAGCCCAAGCCGGCGTCACCACCAGAGCCTTTGACAGGCGAGGACCAACTTTAGTCAGGATAAGTGTACCCGCTGTTCCCCTTCAAAATGGCCAATTGTTGGCGCCCTTCCTACTCAATATTTGGGAAGAGGCCCAGGGCCTTTGCCTATAAAGAGGACTAGCCACCCCCTGGGTAGAGGCATCTGGTATCGGGTAGGTTGCATACATCTAGGATAGAAAGAGAGAGATAGGGCGACTGAACTCCTCCTAGAAGTTCATCGCACCAGCCAAGAACAGACCCTCGCGAGGCTGTTCTTCCTTGTATTGTTCATCATCAGCCCAAGAGGCAATCCACCACACCACACACTAGAGTAGGGTATTACACCACAATGGTGGCCTGAACCAGTATAAACCCTGTGTCTCTTGTGTTGATCTTTTCGTAGTTTAGATCATAGCGATTCGGTGAGGAACAGGTAGGCAGAGGGCGTAATCTCCGCGTGCACCCCAGTGTTCGAACCTCAAGGGTCTGCCAGAACCCAAAATCCGACATTTGGCGTGCCAGGTAGGGGTGCGCCGGAATTTGTCTTCCGTCGCCTTGCTCTTCTCCGACCGACGCATCCATGTCTGACGCTCGTCGGGCTGATCTCGCCGCACGAGTCGCCCAGATGGCTCCCGTCGGCGGACGCCCTCGTCTTTCCCCGTCGCCTGCCGTCAACACCGCCACCGGCTCGGCGGGGAATGAGCAGCGGGTGTCGCCCCTATGTCCCTCCGTGGCCTCTCGGGAAAAGCTACGCGACCTCTTCCTCGCCCACCACGCCGCGCCGGCCTCCCCGGTCGTCGCGGCCCTCCTGGGCGGCTCACAGGCACCGCCCTCCAGCCACCACGTCAAGCCGTTCATCCGCCGGGTCGGCGCCGCCTCCACGCGATAGGGGACTCCCCGGGACCGGTCGGAGCCGCAGGCCCGGCTAGCCTTCAGCTCGGAGGACCACCCCTCCAACTCAGCCTGCTCGGGTGTGCTCCCCATGCTGTGCACCCCCACCATCTGCCAGGTGGCTGTCACCAGGACCCTCATCAACGGTGGCGCGGGCCTCAACGTGCTCTCAGTCAAGACCTTCAACCTCCTACGCATACCCCGGGAGCGGTTGCAGCCCAGCCGGCCCTTCATGGGCGTCGGGGGCGGGTCTTCCAACTCCTTGGGACGGATCCGGCTCCCAGTAACTTTCGGCACCTACGACAACTTCCGCACGGAGCTGGTCGATTTCGATATCGCCCTCATCGGTCTCCCCTACAACGCCATCCTCGGCTACCCAGCACTAGCCCAATTCATGGTCGCGACTCACCCGGCATACAACCTTATGAAGATGCCCGGGAGTAGCGGAGTCCTCACTGTGCCTGGGGACACCGGGGATGTGCTGCGAGCGCTCAAGCTCACCTTCAAGACGGCGGCGTCGGCGCAGCCCGCCGACGCGGGGGCCCCCGAGCCCAAGGGGGCTGCTCCGGCCAAGAAGAAATAGTTGTTCACCCAAGACAAGGCGGAGACCAAGCAGATACCCGTCGACGAGGACGGGTCCACTAGCGCCACTTTCACCATAGGCGCCCACCTCGAGCCCGAGCAGGAGGAAGCCCTGGTCAAGTTCCTACATGCAAACAAGAAGGTGTTCGCTTGGGAGACCGATCAGTTGGTAGGGATCCCACGGGCGTGATCGAGCACCACCTCAACGTGTGCCCCAACGTGCGCCCCGTGAAGCAGAAAGTAAGGCGGCTGTCCACTGAAAAGCAGGCCTTCATCGTCCAGGAGACCCGCAAGCTAGAAGCCGCAGGGGTCATTCGCGAGGTCCGATATCCAGATTGGTTGGCCAACCCCGTGGTCGTGCCAAAGAAGGGAGGGAAGGAGCGCATGTGTGTCGACTTCACCAACCTCAACAAAGCATGCCTGCAAGATCCGTTCCCGCTCCCGCGCATCGATCAGATCGTCGATTCCACCACTGAGTGTGACCTATTATGCTTCTTGGATGCCTTCTCCGGGTATCACCAGATCAAGATGATGGTGGAAGACGTGGAGAAGACGGCCTTCTTGACCCCGTGTGGGGTGTACTGCTATACATGCATGCCCTTCGGACTGCGCAACGCGGGGGCAACCTTTCAGCGGCTCATGCACATCACCCTGGGCCCGCAACTCAGGAAGAATGTGGAAGCTTACGTCGACGACATTGTAGTGAAGTCTCGCGAGGCCAAGACCCTGATACAAGACCTGGAGGAAACCTTTGCAAACCTCAACGCAGTGAGCCTGCAGCTCAACCCGGAGAAGTGTGTGTTTGGAGTCCCCTCAGGCAAGCTCTTGGGCTTCCTTGTGTCCCACCAAGGCATCGAGGCCAACCCAGAAAAGGTCAAGGAGGTCGAGGACATGAGACCGCCAAAGACCCTCAGAGAGATGCAGAAGCTCACCGGGCGTGTGACTGCGCTGGGGCGCTTCATCTCCAGGTTAGGGGAGCGAGCGCTGGCTTTCTTCCAGCTGATGAAGAAGAAGGGGCCCTTTGAATGGACTGAAGAGGCCGACAAGGCGTTTCAAGATCTCAAGAGATACCTAACCAGCCCTCCGGTGATGGTGGCCCCACGCCCTCAAGAGCCCTTGGTACTCTACCTGGCCGCCACTCCTTACTCCGCCAGTGCGGCTCTGGTGGCGGTTAGGGAGGAGCGTCGGACCAAGGCCACAACAGCTACCCGTGCCAAGGCAAAGCAGGACCAAAAAGGACTCGCAAAGATCACTACCACGACTGAGGAAGATCAGCCGCCGCAGGGGAACGCACCGGGAGTGGGAGAGGCCCTTCCCCCAGGCAACCAGCTTCCGGAGGCCCCATCGCCTCAGCAAGCGCCTTGGCCTCCGGAGGGCTCCACCAGCGACGACGCTCCAAGCCTCGTCGAGCACCCGGTGTACTTCGTCAGCACGGTGTTGCGGGATGCGAGGGCACGGTACCCCATGCCACAGAAGCTCCTCCTCGCGCTGCTGGTGGCCTCGCGCAAGCTCCGGCACTACTTCCAGGGTCACCCGATCAAGGTTGTCTCAGCATACCCCTTGGAAAGGGTGCTCAGGAGCCCTAACTCGGCCGGAAGGGTCGCTGAGTGGAACATTGAACTACAAGTGTTTCAGCTTGAATTCAGCACGACCAGGGTCATCAAGGGTGCCGCGCTAGCAGATTTTGTGGCTGAATGGACGGAAGCACCGGACCTCAAGACCGACGAAGACCGATCCCTCTCCCCGGGGAGTGAGCTGCTAGAAGGCTGGGTCATGTACTTCGACGGGGCGTTCTCTAGGCATGGCGCTGGGGCTGGGGCAGTGCTCATATCTCCCACTCAGGACAAGTTGTACTACACAGTGCAGCTCTGCTTCCAGCAAGGTGAAAAGGTCTCCAACAATATAGCAGAATACGAGGGACTGATAGCGGGGCTGAAGGCCGCCGCTGCCCTGGGGGTGAAGCGCCTTACTATCAAGGGAGATTCGCACCTCCTTGTCAATTTCTCCAACAAGGTATACGAGCCACGAGATGAGCACATGGAGGCCTACCTTGCGGAGGTCCGCAGGATGGAAAAGCAGTTCTGGGGGTTGGAGCTACAGCATGTGCCCCGTGGCACTAATCAAGAGGCCGACGACATCGCCAAACGAGCCTCCAGGCGGTTGCCCCAGGAGCCGGGCGTCTTTGAGGAGCGGCTCTTTAGGCCCTCAGCCCTCCCGTCATTATCAAACACATCACAGCCTCAGGTGGAGCTTCCCCAGCCACCTGCCTCGGGAGCCCCAGCCTGCGGCCCGGCCTCAGGAGCACGCCTGCTTCTGACGATGGAGCCTGAGGAGGGGTGCTGGATCACTGAGCTCCGAAGCTACTTAACGCAAGGGATCCTGTCGGAGAACGAGGAGGAAGCAGAGCGTGTGGCGCGGCAAGCTACGGCGTACTGCATCAGGGATGGAGAGCTCTACCGGAGACAACCAAACGATGTGTCACTACATTGCATCGCCAGGGAGCAAGGGAAGGAGCTGCTGGCAGATATACATGGTGGAGACTGTGGGCATCATTCGTCGTCACGGACCCTCGTTGGCAAGGCGTTCCGCAGCAGTTTCTATTGGCCTACTGCGCTCAATGACGCTGTCGAACTAGTGAAGGCTTGCGAGGCTTGCCAATTCCATGCCAAGCAGATCCATCAGCCGGCGGGAGGTCTGCAAACCATACCCCTCACATGGCAATTTGCAGTCTGGGGGCTGGATATCCTGGGCCCGTTTCCTCGGGCGTCAGGGGGATATCACTACCTCTACGTCGCCGTGGAAAAGTTCACCAAGTGGGCCGAAGTGGAAGCCGTCTGCACCATCCCCGCGGGTTCAGCGGTCAAGTTCATCAAGGGCATCGTGAGCCGGTTCGGGGTGCCGAACCGCATCATCACGGACAACGGTTCACAGTTCACCAGTAACCTCTTCAAAACATACTGTGCTAACCTTGGAACGCAGATATGCTACGCTTCAGTGGCGCACCCCCGAAGCAACGGCTAGGCCGAGCGGGCTAACGCGGAGGTCCTGAGGGGCCTCAAGACCAGAACATTCAAGAAGAAGCTGGAGGCCTGCGGTACAGGCTGGTACGACGAGCTTCAGTCTGTGTTGTCGTCCATCCGCACAACCGCGACCAAGCCGACTGGGGAGACACCCTTCTTCCTGGTCTATGGGGCCGAAGTGGTTCTCCCTCACAAGGTCACGCGTCGTTCCGCGCGGGTCCTGGCATTCGATGAGACGCAGGAGGACGCCATGCGGGGATGCACCTCGTGCTGGGGGAGGAGCGTCTTCGAGAAGTTGCGCTGCGAGCGGCAAGGTACCAGCAAGCACTGCGGCGATACCACTGCCTCAACATCCGCCCCAGGACTCTCGAGGTAGGGGACCTCGTGCTCCGGCGGGTCCTCTCCAGGGAGGGACTGCATAAGCTCTCTCCCATGTGGGAGGGCCCGTTCAAGGTTGTTCATGTTTCCAGGCCCGATTCCGTGCGCTTGGAGACGCAGGAGGGAGTACCTATCCAGAACGCGTGGAACATCCAGCACCTCCGAAGGTTTTACCCCTGAAAAGGCCCAGAGCCCGGGAAGAAGGTGAATGCCTGTGAAGCTCATCTTTTTTTGGAAAAGGCCCAGAGCCTATGAAGAAGGCGAATGCCTGTGAAGCTCATCTTTTTTGGAAAAGGCCCAGAGCCTGCGAAGAAGGCGAATGCCTGTGAAGCTCATCTTTTTTGGAAAAGGCCCAGAGCCTGTGAAGAAGGCGAATGCCTGTGAAGCTCATCTTTTTTGGAAAAGGCCCAGAGCCTGTGAAGAAGGCGAATGCCTGTGAAGCTCATCTTTTTTTGGAAAAGGCCCAGAGCCTATGAAGAAGGCGAATGCCTATGAAGCTCATCTTTTTTGGAAAAGGCCCGGAGCTTGTGAAGAAGGCGAACTCCTGTGAAGCTGTCGCGTTTTGGAAAAGGCCCGGAGCCTGTGAAGAGGGCCAATGCCCGTGAAGCTTGTCTCCCTGAAGAAAGGCCCGGAGCCTGTGAAGAAGGCCCGGTGCCTGTGAAGCTCGCCGCCCCGTGACACTCTCACGTAATAATGAGTGGGGCTGTACACGCCCCGGAGTCTCAGGGGTGCCGGCCTCAGGACCTGGGGCTCCCTCCCACGCCCAGTGGTAGCACTTAGCTCCGTGCTAGTGAGAAGACGTCGAAGACTAGACTAGGTGCCGGACGCGGCTTTTTCATTTGCTTTCTGCAGTTGGCAAGTTCATTCTTGTTTGGAGTTTTATCGAAACTATCGCCGCCGTTCGACTTGTGGTTCTCCGACTTTTTCGCTCTTCTGCCTCGATTTCTCTTGCGCAAGGGCTCGCGAGGTGGAAGCCCTGGGATCCCTCGCGAGTGTTTTTGTACCAATCACTCAAGGTCTCACGGCCCGGGTCCACTACAGGAGCACCCCTCCAGTCCATGCCTCACGGGCACCATGACTCGAATACGGGGCCTGGGTCGATCGCCCCACGGCTAAGGCCGAGAATTACCTACACGCGGGCATGCGACAGAAAGGAACAATACCGAAACAGCAGAAACAGTATGATAATTGACGACAATAACCCAAACACGCCCCCACGGGGCCCCACACTGCTGTCTTCTTTTTGCGCAGGAGAAAAGAAAGAAAAGAACGAAGCGGGCGAAGCTTGCCCCACGCCGGCCCTCAAGAAAGACTCGAGCCGCCTCCGGAGCTCAGGCGGACTCCCTCTCGCGCTTCACCGGGGCGCGACGGCATGCAGACCCGCTGCCGCCCTCCAAGCGAGCGCGACGGCGCGGGGGCTGGCCGCGGCCGCTGCTAGAAGAGTCGCTACCCGAAGAAGAGCTGGTGAAGCTTGAGGAGTCTCGGGCGCCGCCAACCACGCGCACGCTGTCCTCCCCGTCCTCGCCGGGGCTGGGTCCCCGGCCGCGGTCGTCGTCTTCAAGGCAGCACCGTGCACGACGACCATCTTCCCCAAACACCCTCACATAGAGGGTGGCGTCGCCGTCAAACTTGAAGTGTAGAGTGCACCAGTGGCTCAGGCCACGCGCGCGGGCAAACGTCTGCCAGCCGCGGGTCAAGGCCAGGCTCCCGGTGGCGGAGACCTCCAGCGAAGCCCACGAGGCCCGGCTGTAGCAGCCATCTGCTTGGAGCCAGAGGCCGCCCAAAGCGCCGGCTGGGAGGTCACCAAGGAGGAAGCGAGGGAGATGAAGCCAGGCACTGGTTGGCTCCGCCGCCCACACAATGAACTCCGGTAGCACCTCCGTAGTATGGAAGCGCGGCCTCGGGGGTTGCACGGCCGGAGCACGCCCCCCGACCATGGCTAGCCGCTCATCGCCATGCAGAGAGCCACCTCCGCGACCGCGGGGGCCACCGCGGAGGCCACAGGATTCTTTCGAGGGTGGCCTCGACCGCGCTTGGGCGGGGGAGAGGTAGACTCGACCTGGCTAGCTTTCCCTTTCTCTACGGCCGAGAACTTCCTTGGCGGAGCCATGAAGGAGAAGGAGAAGCAAGAGAGGATAGACCGGAAGGGTGCACGCCGTTCCGTACTTAAGGCCAGAGTAGGCCAACCGTCGACCGCCATGATTGCAGGTAATCATGACCCGCTTTGCATGCAGGGACTTGTCGAATCCGTGCAGTTGCCGAGGCGTTGTGGGGAAGCGGGGACGCCCACGTCCAATCAACCGCCACGCTGCGCCCAAGGCCGCAGGCTGTTAGGGCCTGCGACGCTTCACACTTGCCCTTTCGCCTCTCTGCTCGGCCAAGTCCGGGCGCACCGTGGGCCCGGGGGCTACTGTCGGCGTTCTGGGAATGAGGGTCCCCAGACTTGCCTGCCTGCAGCCTGTGGTGTGGCTCAAAGGGGGCCCAGCACGGCCCATCTTCATCAACACAAGCTCAAGACCCTCGCGAGGGGCCGAGCCTCGCCGGGCGGACGACAAGGAGTTTCCTCAGGCGCGGCCTCATCAGGCTGGCTCACGAGGAGGCGGAGAGTTCAAGGCGGGGTACCTCGCGAGGTGCCCATGATGCAAGCCATGACGACCAAGGGCGCCAGTCGGGCACCAGCCCGCGTAGTGTCCTCCTTTCCTCTTTGGTGCAAGGGGAGCAAGCGCAGGCGAGAGCATCATGCAAAGGCATCCATTTCAGTGCAACAAGATCAAGACCAGTCCAACGGCAGGATGGAGGTCACCGTGGAGCCCAAGCCGGCGTCACCACCAGAGCCTTTGACAGGCGAGGACCAACTTTAGTCAGGATAAGTGTACCTGTTGTTCCCCTTCAAAATGGCCAATTGTTGGCGCCCTTCCCTCTCAATATTTGGGAAGAGGCCCAGGGCCTTTGCCTATAAATAGGACTAGCCACCCCTAGGGTAGAGGCACTTGGTATCGGGTAGTTGGCATACATCTAGGATAGAAAGAGAGAGATAGGGCGACTGAACTTCTCCTAGCAGTTCATCGCACCAGCCAAGAACAGACCCTCGCGAGGCTGTTCTTCCTTATATTGTTCATCATCAGCCCAAGAGGCAATCCACCACACCACACACTGGAGTAGGGTATTACACCACAATGGTGGCCTGAACCAGTATAAACCCTGTGTCTCTTGTGTTGATCTTTTCGTAGTTTAGATCCTAGCGATTCGGTGAGGAACAGCTAGGCAGAGGGCGTAATCTCCGCGCGCACCCCAGTGTTCGAACCTCAAGGGTCTGCCGGAACCTGAAATCCGACAATGTTGTTAGTGTGAAGCACTTTATACATTTGTCACTTGCATGGATACATTCCAAATTGCTAGCTACGAAATAAAATACACGTCGAATTCAGCATAAAGGGGGTTTCGAAGATTCGAATTCATAGGAAGTGCATTCATCTATTTGAACCCGAGATAATGGCATTTGTAAATCAGATGTAAAAGGGGCATCAATCTTTGTTGTGAGTTTGAACATGGTATATATATTCATACACATTTCTAACTTTTTTTTTGCAACCAAGGAGATTATACCTGGAACCATGCATGAACTGAGGTAAGTTGCATATTTTTTAATATATACTCGTGTACAATGTATATTAAAATGTACCCCCTCCATTCCATAATAATCGTAGCTTTAGGATTTTCAAGAGTAAAGATTTGTAAAGTTTGACAAATCCTGAAAGTTCAATTCAAGAGAACCGAAAACGTTAATGCTTCTGCTCCCAAATATTAAACGAAGCGCCAAATAGGCCTTTGGTCACCCGAAACCGCGCGAGACTAATGTTTTGGTGGTAGGAAATTACTGTCTTGACTCTGGCCCGTATAGCCTATCGGCCAGATGTCCAAAGGTCTAAACCGGGGTAGGTTTGTAACTTCACCAAGACGCCAGTCTCAACCGCCTCCGAGAAACATTCATACGCCATGGGTGCCTAAACACCCATGCGCTCAGCCGAAATCTATCCCGCCCACATTTGGGACACCTGACATGACTGTCCTACCCCCAACCCGCAATATGTCCGAAATTTTAGATGGGGGCAAAGTTTGTAACTTTCCCCAAATTTCAAACAAACGCGTCTCAAACCGAAACATTGTTCCCCCTTAGTTCCCCGCCTCCCTCCGTTTCCCCATTCATACTCCATGGGCACGAAAACGCCCTCTCCACCAGCCGCGAAGCCCCAACCTCCTCCGTCCTCCACCCCATAGCGGCCAATCCACCGCCGCCCTCCTCCATCACGCCGCAGCCGGTACCCCGATGTCGTCGTCCAACGCAACCGCAACCGCAACGCCCTCAAGGACTTAGCAAATGAAGCCGAGGCAGAGCTACCTCCACGACGCCAATTCCAACATGCGCCGTACCAGAATCACTCCGACCACGCCGTCCTACACCTCACTGCTGCGGCTCCACTATCGCAACCGTCCACCGCACCGGAGCTATTCCCGCTACGTTGTCGTTCGCCGCCTCGGATCTGCTTCCCCGCCGCCGACAGGGCCACCGCACCACACTCAACAACTTGGCCATGGGTTCGTCCAAGGTTGCACCGTCCTCCACAACTTCTGGTTTCCGGCAAACAGCAAGATCGTCGGAAAAACAGAAGGAGGACACAACACTGCCAGCAGAACGAGGTACTCCTCTTCCCTTATTCGTGCAAATCTTACGTCTCCGCTCACACCGTATTCATCCCACAAAAGAAACTAGTTGAGCGCTTCTTACTGCATCTTCTTCATGATACTAAATGCACAAGGTTTCCTCCCTTTTACTATTTCACCTTTGCTAGAGGTCAGTAGCCCGCCTGGATTTCAATTCAGGGTCAGTCGAACCGCAATTAAAAGAAGCAGCACCCGCTTAGGCGCGTGGAGCACCTAGTCCGCCTATTCCCCGGGGAAGCGGCGCATCGGTGTCTATCATAGGGGTGTGGGGTGCAGGAGCTACTTGCGCCCAATATGGAGGTCGGCAGGGCTTGAATGGATGGCCGGAGGGTGGTTCCAAGCACGACGGTGCGGTGAGGTCGACGGGAGGGCGCAGGAAGGGGAGGAATACTGGGCCGGTGGTCGCTGGCGTTTCGAGGAAGAACGTCAACACTGACTGGCTGGAGGTAGATGAAGGCGATCTCCCCATTCTTTGTACATCGGATGGTGCAGAAAAAATGGACTGACCTATTTGCTTTCAGTCAACTTTTATTTTCATAGAATCCTGTAGTAATTTAGTGTGCCATGCATGTTGTAGAGCTATCATATGTCTCCCGTCATTTATTTCTCACCGACCTGCTATCTGCTACCTTTACACTGTACGAATTGTGCACACACTTCACCCATACTCACACTATTGTTTTTTTATGCATGGGTATTTCAGACTTTGACGCAGTGTTGATGAATGCAGAAAAGAAAAGATAGAAGTCGCTCCAGTGTAATTTGAAGATAAGCAGCAAGCGTTTCAACGCTCTAATGGGTGCAGTGTCAGCAGTTGGAGACAGTAAAAGTAGCTCTGCAGTTGATGATCTCAATTGCCACACACAACCATCCCGGGTGCTTGCTTTAACTTCGTGCTGTCAAATGTGGTTGCATGTTGCATATGGTGTCTAGCTTGTATTGCTTCCAATTTGGTTAAATTGCATCTGCTTACTTTACACATTATACCTTTGATAATGACATGCCTTCCTGTTTTTGATACATACTACATATGTCTATTAACCATGTTCATACATCAAACTAATGCTCTTTTGTATCCCTCGTCAATCACTTATGATGAGACAGTCACCCGGGTGGGTTACTGTGAGACGCCCTACTCGTTTAAAGAGTGCAGTGTCATCCTCCCCACATGATTCTCAAGAAACAGCAAGGCTAAATGAAGATAGTCAATGTAGCTCTCTAGTTGATCACCGCAATTCCCCCACACCACCATCGCAGGTGCTTGCTCTTACTTGGCAGTGTGATATGTGGTTGCATGTTGCATATGGTGTCTACCTTGTAATGCTTCTAATTAGGGTAAATTTCATCTGCTTAGTTAACACATTATACCTGTGAATATGACATGCCTTCCTGTTTTTGGTACATACTACGTCTTTCTATTAACCATGTTCTTACATCAAACTACTTCTCTTGTGTATCCCTCATCAATGCTCCTAATTTGTTAAATTGCATCTCCTTAGCTTACACATTATACATGTGAATATGACACGCCTTCCTGTTTTTGGTACATACTACATCTTCCTATCACACCATGTTCTTACATCAAACTACTGTTCTTGTGTATCATGCGTCTATCGCTTATGATGAGACAGTCACGCGCGTGGGTTAATATGAGACGCAATACTCTTATAAAGAATGCAATTTCATCCTCTCCACATGATTCTCAAGAAACAAGAAGCCTAAATGAAGATATTGAACATTGCTCTGTACCTGAAGACAGCACTTCCCCTACACCACCATCACAGGTGCTTGCTCCAACTTCGCAGTGTGATATGTGGTTGCATGTTGCATATAGTGTCTAGCTTGTAATGTTTCTAATTAGGGTAAATTGCATCTGCTTAGTTTACACACTATACCTGTGAATATGACATGCCTTCCTATTTTTGGTACACACTACATCTATGTGTTAACCTTGTTCTTACATGAAACTACCTCTCTTCTGTATCATCAATTACTTACGATGAGTCACCTTTATTCGTTGCATATTGCATATTATTTCTAGCCTGTTGCCATGTATTGCTTCTAATTTGATCAAATACATTTGTTAGGGCACCCTTTTAATTTGGCAGAGTGATATTGGTTTCATCTTTCATATGGTTTCTAGCTTGCATCGATTCTAACAAGTTCAAGCACCTTGTGCTTAGTTTACACTGTATACATCATACATGTCAATATGTCACGCCGTCCTGTTTTTCATACATATTCCATCCTCCTATCATGTGGCTGCATTACATGAAAGTAGTGTTCGTCAGTATCATGCATCAATAAGTTCCGAAGAGCAAATTTTATTCCTTTTTCTTGTGGGTTTGACTTGACAAGGCAAAATCAAGAAAGAGGAAGGAAAAGAGTAAGGAAGGCGATGATGGTGGTCCTCTGCAGCAACGTAAACGGAGCATCTCTACCGATTATCCTTGTACTGATAGTGCATTACATGGTCCAAGTCTCCGCTCCCCTACTCCACCATCCAAGGTGCTTGCTCTAACTTGGCAGTGTGATATCTGGTTGCATGTTGCATATGGTGTCTAGCTCGTATTGCTCCTAATTAGTGTAAACTGCATCTGCTTAACTTACACATGATACATGTGAATGTGACACGCTTTCCTGTTTTTGGTACATACTATATCTGTCTATCACACCATGTTCTTACATGAAACTACACTTCTTGTGTATCCTGCATCAGTCACTTATGATGGGACACCTTTAAGTTGGTAGTGTGATATTGGTTTGCGGCTTGAATGTGATTTCTAGCATGTATTGCTTCTAGTTTGATGAACGCCACCTCTGACGAGACAATTTTAACTTGGAAGAGTGATATTGATTGCACCTTCCATATGGTGTCTTGAAGTGTTTCTAATTTGTTGAAGTGCCTTCTGCTTAGTTACCACATCATAGGTGTGAATATGTCAAGCCGTCCATTTTTTTGTACATATTCCATCCTCGTATCATGACTTTGCCTTTCATCAGAGTAGTGTTCGTCAGTATCATGCATGAATGAGTTCTAAAGAGCGAATGATATTCCTTTTTCTTGTCGGTATGACCTCACAATGCAAAATCAATAAAGCTGAAGGAAATTGGCAAGGCATTGGATGATGGTGGTCCTTCCGAGCAACTGAAACAGAGGTTCTCTACAGATTCTACTCCGCCATCCTCCCAACAAGATTCGCAAGACAACACAAGGCTAGACAGTCAACGTAGTTGTGTAGATGATGAGCACATCTCCCTACTCCACCATCACAGGTGCTTGCTCTAACTTGGCACTATTATATGTGGTTCCATGTTGCGTATGATGTCTAGCTTGTATTGCTTCTAACTTTGTTGAATTGCATCCGCTTACTTTACACATAATGCCTGTGAATATGACATGTGTTCCTGTTTCTACATCAGACTACTATTCTTGCATATCCCGCATCAGTCACTTATGATAAGGCACCTTAAGTCGCCACCTTGATATTGGTTGTGTCTTGCATATGATTTCTAGCATATACTGCTTCTAATTTGTTAAAACGCCATACAGTTTGAACTTGGTAGAGTGATATTGGTTGCATCTTTCATATGGTGTCTAGCTTGCAGTGCTTCTAATTTGTTGAAATGCCTTCTGCTTAGTTACCACATAATAGGTGTGAATATGTCACACCATCCTGTTTTTCATACATATTCCATCCTCGCATCATGTGTTTGCCTTTCATCCGAGTAGTGTTCGTCAGTATCATGCATGAATGAGTTCTGAAGAATGAATTTTATTCCTTTTTCTTATCGGTTTGACTTCACAATGCAAAATCATTACAGCTGAAGGAAATTAGTCCGGCAGTGGATGATGGTGGTCCTTCGGAGCAACTCAAACAGGGGGTCTCTATAGATTCTACTCCGCCATCCTCCCAACAATATTCACAAGACAACACAAGGCTGGACTGTCAACGTAGCTGTGTAGATGATGAGCACATCTCCCCTACTCCACCATCACAGGTGCTTGCTCTAACTTGACACTATTATATGTGGTTGCATGTTGCGTATGATGTCTAGCTTGTATTGCTTCTAACTTGAATCGCATCGGCTTACTTTACACATAAAGCCTGTGAATTTGACATGTGTTCCTGTTTCTAGAACATACGTGTACACGATGAGCACATCTCCCCTACTCCACCATCACAGGTGCTTGCTCGTACTTGGAACTTTAATGCGTGGTTGCGTTTTCCGTATGATGTCTAGTTTGTATTACTTCTGATTATGTTGAATTGCATTTGCGTAGCTTACAACTTATACCTACAACGATCACTTACCCATAAGACACATTTAACTTGGGACTGTGATGTAGGTTGCATCTTGCATTGTCTTCTAGCTTGTACTGCTTCTAATTTCTTGAAATGGCACTTACGACGAGACACTTTTTACCTGATAGAGTGATATTGGTTGCATGTTCATATGGTGCCTAGCTTTCATTTCTTCTAATTTTGTTGAAATGCCTTCCACTTACTATTTTTTCATACATATTCCATCCTCCTATCGTACGTGTGAATATGAAACGCTGTCTTTTTTGTATATATTCCATCCTCCTGCGCTTGCCTTACATCAAAGTAGTGTTTGTCTATATCATGCATCAACCAGTTATGCAGAGCTAATTTTATTCATCTTCTTGTGGTTTTGACTTCATAAGGCAATATCAGAAAATAGGAAGGAAAGGAGTAAGTTAGGGGATGTTGGTGGTACTCCGCATCGACGCAAACAGAGACTCTCTAGATTTGCCACTGCTACTGCTAATGAAGTTGAAGTCCCAAGTCTACATGATGAGTTCATCTCCCGCACTCCACCATCGCAGGTGCTTGCTCTAAGTTGACAATGTGATAATTGGTTTCATGTTGCATATGTTTTCTAGCCTGTATTTCTTCTATTTTGATTAAATTGCACCTGCTGAGTTTATACATTATACATGTGCATATGACATGGCTTTCTGTGTCTAGAATACACTGCATCTATCTATCATACCATGTTCTTACATCAAAGTACTGTTGTTGTGTATCCCGCATCAGTAACTCATGATTGGACGCTTTTAACATGGCAGTTTCATAGTGGTTGCATCTTGCATTGATTTCCACGTTGTACTGCTTCTAATTTTTCGAATTGCCACTTATGACAAGACACTTTTAACTTGGCAGAGTAATATTGGTTGCATCTTTCATATGGTGTCTAGCTTGCATTACTTCTATTTTCTTGAAAATCTTTCTGCTTAGTTTGCACATCGTAGCTGTGAATATGTCATGCCGTCCTGTTTTTCTTACATATTCCATCCTCATACGGTTGTCTTACATCAAAGTATTGCTTGTCTGTATCATGCATCAATGAGTTCTGAAGAGTGATTTTATTCTTTTGTGTTGTGGGTATAGCTTGACATGGCAAAGTCAAAAAAGAGCAAGGAAAATAATATAGTAGGGAGTGTTGTTACTCGTCGGGTGAAACGGAAAAGGCTCTGCCGTCGAGATTCTACTGGTACTTATAGTGCAGTAGAAGGTCCAAGTCCACCAGCTAAATCTACAAACACAGTATCACCTGCTCCACCAGCTGCAACATCTGCTTCAACTGTACCAGCTTCTCAACCAGTTACTCATTCGTTTGCTCCAGAACTGGCCAGTTCCCAAGCTGCCTTCACACCTAACACTACTTCCGAAGCACTGTTGACACAACAGGACTTGGCAAGATCAGATGAACCTCATGAGTATCAACACCAAGACGGTACCTGACCGAGTCAAGTTGCAGTTGCATGCTCCTTTATATGTACTCTCATAGTTTGATGTACACTAACACTTTCCATATTCGTTGTTGAACTAGCACCACGGCGCAAGCGGAAATAGACATCAGGGATAATGCTTGACAGATTAACAAAATCTAAAGGAGAAAGAATGGAGATCCATTTTGAGGCAGGTTTAAAAAGGCCATGTGATGCTACAGAGTCAGCCAAGTTAGTATCAAAGGCAGTCGTTGCCGTTAGGTGTCATGCGCGTATCCTCCCAACGTGGATCCAGTACAGGAATGAGAAAGACAATACCCAGTTTAACACCTTCCTTGACCATTTATCTGTAAGTAATGTTATTCATCGCAATTAGTAATATTGTCTTGCTCTGTCCCATACTTTCTAGCTTCCTCCTAATAAGACTCACATTCTTTTTTCAACAGATGAGGTTCAAGTTGGATCCGAAAGATGATGCAACTAAACAAGCATGCACTCATGTTTTCAGTCTGCTCTGCGACAGTATCGGTACCACCTTAGGAAATCTCACTTTGAAGGAAAGGCTAACAATGAAATTGCCCAAACATCTCGAGTGGAATATATTACAGATTTAGACTGGATAGCCCTCGTTAAACACTCGTCTGATCCAAAGTATCAGGTAGGCTATATGTATTTGATCAGACCACATATTGAACTTGTATTTATGTATGTGCCTTACAAGTGTATCTTCTTCTAGGCTAACTGTTTGAAGAACAAAACCAACCGTTCTAAAGTGAAATTCCAACAAACAACAGGATCTCGTAGCTATATTGCACACTGCGAGGCTCTTGTAAATAGCTGCTACTTCCTTCTTCTTTTTGTGCCATATTATCGTATCTATATTGACTTGTTCTAAATACAGCGGAAAGCCCGTGCGGACCAAAAAGAACCTGAACCGAATGCAGTGCAAATCTTCAAGGATTGCCACACCAGCAAGATGAAGGGCATGAGCACACCAGTTCAAGCCGCTGTTGTAAGTCCTTACTCCTCCTGCCCTGAATT
The DNA here is from genome assembly GCF_018294505.1 of Triticum aestivum. NCBI lineage: Eukaryota > Viridiplantae > Streptophyta > Magnoliopsida > Poales > Poaceae > Triticum > Triticum aestivum. The sequence continues at coordinate 445,570,084 of NC_057795.1, read as the reverse complement.
GATTGGTACTGTGATGTGTCATTTAACTACTTGGTTTGCAGCCAATGTCAGTTACTCTGTTCACTTTTATACACAGTTGTCTTAACGTATCATTTCACCTTACATGGTTTAAAAGAGATGAAGGATATTCTTTTGGTCTTGATCTGTAATCTAGTTGTTATGTTCACGTGCGCACACAATGATAAAATAGCTTGTTTGTTTTATATTTGTTTGCCCATGATATGAATGATGTCATACTATGTTCATCCTACTTTAAACCATGTCTCTTTATCCTTAGATGTCAAAGAATGTGAGGAAATAGACAATACAGTAGGCATGCTACATGGACATATGTTCCGAAAGTGATTTTATTATGTAGTTGGCACTACAATACATGCTAATGTATTACAGTAGTTCACCAAAATAAGTTATGTATAAACATTTAACCTACTTTGTTTGTTTTTATCTCATTAGTAACTCACTGGTACACTAATCTACAAGTTCAAACTTTCAGGAAGCTATGGAACAAATGATTGAACAGCCACAACCACCTAAAGGTGGCGAGGCTACTACAGGCACAATGTCACCTCTTGCTACAGTGCGTCAGTATCTCTCCACTAGCAGTGCAAAAAGCACCTTCTTACGTAATTCTGGGTTGGTTGTCAAGGTAACCTCGTCCAAATCGCCTATTGAACAAAATCTTCCTGCTAGACAGAGTGATATATCTGTGCTCCAGACACAAGTCCAATCCCTAATAGACGTTGTTTCGGAAACAAGAATACTGGTTGAGAAATGCCGTCAAGATATGAATGAAACCAGACTATCAAACATTCACTTCGTTGTTGAAGAGAAATGGTGGAAAAAAGGTGGAGATCATGCTGCTCCATCAGATTCTACAGCCTGAAACATTAGCACTCAGGTCAAATGGTCTGTGCTTCTATACATCTGATGGTGCATTTATCTGGAAGGACTGTAAACTTTATGCCAATAGGCCTTTTGTTGTATCATTGGAATTTATTTTGTTGTGATACAACATTTATGATGCTGCCACAGGCTGCAGTAATTATGACGCTATGTTTGTATAGTGTAGGTTTATCTTAGTAATGTATTCAGACGAAAGCTTCATAGGAGCCCGACATGCCAACATTCGTCAGGCCCATTCCAATTGTGCTAAAAACGATTATGGGCCGAAATTGGCATGTAGCCCACTAAAAATATCTGGGCTTAAATTAGCATAAGCTTTCAAATTTTTCTGGTAGGCCTGTGCCCATAGTGGGCGTTTAACAGGCCTAAACATAATTTGGGCCCTCGGTAAAAGTAGGCCGTTTACAGGTGTAAATATGTCGAGCCCATAAAAAACATGGGCCTTCAATAGACTGAAAGTGAGATTGGGCCCTGATTGTGCCAAATAACCCACTGGACTTAGCAGGCCGAAATGGTGGCCCATTTATGATGCGGATATTTGACAGGCTGAAATTCGGACGGGCTGTAAATGCGCCGACCTAATACACGGGCCTTTAACAGGCCGGAACTTCGGTCGGGCTAGATTATCGTCATTTTTATATGGGTCGTTAATGGGCCCGATATGACGTTGGGCCACATATGGCACATGGTTTACATCCGGCGTTAACGGGCCGAAAATGACAACAGGCCGAAAGTGAGCCAAATATATAGTGGGCCTCTAACAGGCCGAATGACAGACATGGCCGAATATGACCCAAATCCTTCACGGTCGTTTATGGGCCGAAAGTTTTGATGGCATGTAAATGGGCCCAAATGAAGCCGGACCTTTAATAGGCCAGAAATACACCGGGCCGTAATTCGGCCCAATTACTTAGCGGACTGTTAACGGGCCAGAAGTGACCATGGGCCTCATTGGTGACAAGTTTAGACAAGGCCGTTGACGGGCCGATTTGGCAGAGAATGTTGGGCCTTTAGCTGGGTCGGCCCATTACGGTCTGTAGAATCTTGTGGGCCTTTAGCTGGGCCGGCCCATTGTGGTCCGCAAAATCTTGTGGGCCTTTAGCTGGGCCGGCCCATTATGGTCCGCTAAATTTTGTGGGCCTTTAGCTGGGCCGTCCCATTATGGTACGCTAAATCTTATGGGCCTTCGGTTGGGCCGGCCCATTTAAAATTTGTGGGCCACTTTTGGGCCGGTCCACGTGTCAACATATCATAGGCCCATCTTGACCGTTGGATGAATGACACTAGTGCCAACGCGAAGCTGGCACGTGGATCCGTCAGCCAAGGAGAATTTTACACGTGGAAAATCGGCATTGGTCGTGGCTGTTAATTGGTTATCGGATCCACAATCTGACCCGATAGCTTAACGGCGTTCCGTTACGGTGGATGCCACGTGTCGGTCACCCTTGACGAAAGCACTTCTGTGACGCGCGATTTATCATCATGGAAGTGGACACTTCTGTGATGATAATTTTGGTAATGTCATGAAACACTTCTACGACAGCACATGTATGACTATCTTGATTCTGTCATAAATTTGTCATGGATGTACATGCATGACAAAAAACGCGACCTACTGTGACAAACACGTATCATCACGGAAGTGTATTTTTTTTGTAGTGTTTGCCGGTTTTGACACCGACATTGGTGCTTTCATTGAGAGCTCCGTTGCATCATCACCAAAAGGTTTGATGGCTCCGTCAATCATCTACAACAATGCAGTCCAGGGGGAGGTTTTCCTTCCCGGACAGATCTTTATATTCGGTGGCTTCGTACTGCGGGTCGACTTGCTTGGCCATCTAGAGCAGATCGAAATCTACACCCCTGCCATTGGGTCAGATTTGTAAGCTTGAATTATGTGTCTGATATCCGCGGAGACTTGATCTTCAACAGATTCAAGCCCGCGACGGCTGCTCCCTGCCACCATGATGAACATGACCTAAATCTGTCATCAGACCGTGCTCAGGAGATAGCACCTATAACCACTTTGGCCCTAGATCCGGAGCAGATTGCGCCATCTGAGGACGGGATGCTCAACCCCGCCACGGAAGCTGCAGACTCAGCGGCGTTGGAACCGCACACAGATCCAACCTTGAGAGGGGCTTGTGTCTTCGGAACCTCGGATCCGTTTCCTACCATAAGTTCCGAACCACGTACATCCGCGCCCATCAAACCTGATCAGGCGCCGATCGTCGAGTTCAGCTCTGCGGACATCTTCCGGCACTCACCTTTAGGCGATGTGCTAAATTCGTTAAAAGCCCTCTCCTTTTCAGGGGACTCACAGCCGAACTATATCCGGTTTGAATTGGAAGCTGACGACGAAGAATTTTGCTTCCCACCCACCACCCACTTCATCGCCACTATCGAAGACTTAACCGACACGCTCGATTACGGCTCCGAAGACATCGACGGTATGGACGACGATGCCGGAGAGGAGCAGGCACAAAAAACACCGCTCATAGGGCGGTGGACGGCTACATCCTCATACAATATATACATGGTGGACACACTTAAAGAGATGGAGGCCGACGGTGATAATGATAAGCCCGTCGATGAACCTCCCAAGCGTCGGAGTCAGAAGCACCGACCTTGATACGGCAAAAGGAAAAATAGCAACATTGTCACTAACATTGGTGATAATCTGGACCAAACTGAGGACCCCACTGTTCGAGCATTGGATTAGGATGAGCAAGAGGACGGCGAACGCAGTCCGGGGCCGTTGTCCGACCATAGCGATACCGAAGATAGCAATTATCAACCTGTCTCTGAAGAGGAAGTCAGCCTGGGCGACAAGGAATTTCTCGTCCCAGAAGAACCTTTAGAACAAGAATGTCTCCATCAAAGGCTTATCGCCACCGCACGGAGCCTGAAGAAGCGGAAGCAGCGGCTCACAGCCGCATAGGATACACTCAATGATAGATGGAACGAAGTGCTAGACGCTGAGGAAAAATATGGTTGTAATCGCCAAACAAAGGGCTACCCTAAGCGTAAAATGCTGCTCGAATTCGATGACGACGCTATTGCGCCTATACTGCCGAAGAACAATACTACCGATAAGCAAGACCGACCACCTCGTGGACGAGACAGAGTGGCTAGCAATGCCGTACACAAGCCCGCACCCCCTCCCCGTAAAGTAAGATAGGCTGCATCTCAGGACCAGAAACACGAATACATGATCTATGTGAGGACCTGGATAAAAAGGTTGGTAAGGCTAGATCCATCTACGGATCCAGGGACCGATATGCCGGTCATATACCAGTTCGGAGCTGATACCGAACATTACAACCGTCGAACCCACGCCACGACACAGCCAAATACTGGGGTCCCGCGCACCCCCTGTGCTTCACCGATAAGGTGCTGGATCACGAATTTCCAGAAGGGTTTAAACCCGTGAACATCGAGGCATATGATGGAATGACGGATCTTGCGGTCTGGATAGAAGACTTTATTCTTCACATCCACATGGCTCACGGAGATGATCTCCACGCCATCAAATACTTACCCCTCAAGCTAAAAGGACCAGCTCGGCACTGGCTGAAAAACCTCCCTGAAAATTCCATTGGAAGTTGGGAAGAACTTGAGGATTTTTTTCGGGCCACTTTTCAAGGGACCTATGTCCGGCACCCGGATGCTGACGATCTAAGTCACATAATCCAACAACCCGGGAATCAGCCCGTAAGCTTTGGAATTAGTTTCTCACTAAGAAGAACCAAATCGTCGATTGTCCTGATGCTAAAGCCTTAGCAGCTTTCAAGCACAATGTCCGTGATGAATGGCTAGCTAGAAACCTTGGCCAAGAAAAGCCAAGAACAATGGTAGCCCTAAATGCGCTCATGACCCATTTTTGCGCAGGCGAGGACAGCTGGTTAGCCCGCAGCAGCACCAGCGAGCCTGGCACATCTGAAGTCAGGGATGGCAATGGAAAGCCATGACATAACAAAAACAAACGTCAAAACAATGCTGGAAGCCCAGATGATACATCAGTAAACACCGGATTCAGCGGCTCCAGACCCGGACAGCGGAAGAAACCATTTAAAGGCAACAAACATGGTCCATCCAGCCTAGACAAAATATTAGACAGGAACTGCCAGATCCATGGCACCCCCGCTAAACCCGCGAACCATACCAACCTTAGTTGTTGGGTCTTCAAGCAGGCCGGCAAGCTCACCGCCGAACACAAGGGGAAGGGACCTCAGAGCGAAGACGAGGATGAATCTCGCCAGCCGAACACGAGGGGACAGAAGAAATTTCCACCGGAGATCAAAATGGTGAACATGATCTATGTCACTCATATCCCAAAGAGGGAGCGCAAACACGCACTCTGAGATGTCTATGTCGTTGAGCCTGTTACCCCCAAATTCAACCCATGGGCGGCCTGTCTGATCACCTTTGATCGCAGGGATCATCCGACTAGTATCCGTCATGGGGGTTCGGCTGCCCTAGTGCTTGACCCAATAATCAATGGATAGCATCTCACTCGAGTCCTCATGGACGACAGCATCAGTCTAAATTTGATATATCAGGACACTGTCCGCAAGATGGGGATAGACCCGTCAAGAATCAAGCCAAGCAGCACAACCTTTAAAGGAGTTATACCGGGCGTAGAAGCCCGCTGCACGGGCTCTTCAACATTGGAAGTCGTATTCGGCTCTCCCGATAACTTTCAAAGCGAATAGCTAATCTTCGACATAGCTCCGTTCCGAAGTGGCTATCATGCACTACTCGGTAGAACGGCCTTCGCCTGATCTAATTTAGTCCCCCATTATGCCTATTTAAAGCTCAAAATGCCTGGACCACGGGGTGTCATTATGGTCAGTGGAAATATGGAGCGCTCTCTCCGTACGGAGAAAGACATTGTGGCCTTAACAGCCGAAGTACAAAACAACCTATTCAAGCCGAACAGATCATCGATCGTTAGGACCGCGGACACAGCTAAACATGTCCGGAGTACGCCTCAGCGCAGTAGCTCAGATAAACCTAAGCTCAATTAGCAGTTACGCCCCCATTGACGGCCCCATAAGGCGATAGCATGCGTGCCTCGTATACACAAGTACACCCTTAAAATCCCTTGGACATCGCTGGAGGCACACTGCACACAAATAGTCCATAGTTTGGCTCGACCCTATTCGGACTGTACAGTTATCTTTCAAGGTTCATTAAACGAACCAACTTTATTTACGCCGCACTGGATTTTCTTTTCAGGGTTTTTCTTTTTTTTTTTACAGATGCCATCACACTACCCCCTTCAAGGACACATCACAAAGGAGAAAACGACACAGACGTGCAGCAGGGCCCTGTGCTAAGGTTTGTTTTTAGATTAAGACCCTGCATAAACCTTTTTATCTCTTTTTGTTTTATACTTCTCTGTCATGTACAATGTCCTAGGAAGTTATCGACACTATCTGTAAATACACGGCTCGCCGTACTAGAAGGGAATATTATAGAAGCAGATTGGCACATATTATGTTTGGAGTTCTATTCTCTCAACACCTGCGTTCTCTCCCCATGTTAGATTGCCGCACATGCCTTGACACCAGGGTCCATTACCAGGGGCTGTATTCGGCCCGGTATACTTTGAAAAGTTCGAACACCTATAGGGAGTGTTCGGCGTCGTGAGTTTGGCCTTATATGCATCAGCTCCGAATCATGTCTTTGGTCAATAGTTGGGTTGCCCGGCTCCTGTGCTTACTACCTTACGTTCCGCTCTATCGGCAAAGGTAGTAAAGGGAGAACTACTGCGATTGTGTCCTGGTTCGTCCGGATGAGCACCTCAAAGAGAAAGCCGAAAACTGACTGTCATGATGCGGCGAGAGCTGGTCAACCACTCAATGACTCATCAGAATCTTCGTGATTCCCTCCGTATTAAACGAAGGATCGTTCTTCCGGTCATGTATGTCAAATGCACCGTATTCGGATAACCGCATACATACCAGGGGCTATATCGTAGACCCACCGTCAAACTCCTATGGCTAAGTGAAAGTGTTAAAGCCCTATAGTCTGATTGCCTGGTTCGCCGCATTGACACCTCCTTAATGGACCAAGACGTTGGGTCAAGAGTGATCAAGTGCTTTTCTGAACACCCCCGCGTTATACGTGCGGGGGAAGAAGCCGACGACTGGCAAACTTTCATATTATATATAAAAAAACAGCTGCACAGGAGGCACCAAAAACTTTTTAGGCAAAAGTATAAAAACATAGCCTTGAATATATCATAATATTGTTTTTACAATTTGGAACCACCCTACTCGAACATTATATCTTTCGAGCACTGACCCTCTATCAAGCAGGAACCCCTTCGGACATCCTTAAAATAATTCTCTGGCGGGTAATGGTCCTTGCCCTCGGGTGGACTTTTCGCTACAATATCGGTGGCCTTCATCTTTGTCCAATATGTCTTGACGCGGGCAAAGGCCATCCGTGCACCTTCTATGCACGTTGACCTCTTCACGGCGTCGATACGCGGCGCCGCATCAACACGTCGCCGCACCAAACCAAAATAACTATCCAGAATTGGCTCAGTCGGGCACAGCCGGAATATGATGTCCTTCATGGCAGATCCGGATAGCTTGTGGAGCTCAGCCCAGAGGGCCATTTGTTCATTCAACAACAATGGACGCTTTGGCATGCTGAATTGCGACAAAAAAAGCTTTTCTGTCGCATGTCCTTCTTGCGCTTGGAAAAACTGGATCGCATCGGAGACACTCTTTGGCAACTCCAATAATGCATCTGGAGAACTCCACATCTGATTAAGCGGGGCATACTTGGGATCACCAAATTTAGGTTGCAATAAGAAGGGCTTACCAGCCGCGATCTCCCCAGCTTGTCAGATCTCCTCCCGAGCCGCTCTAGACTCGGACCATGCTTCCCGCGCCTCTTGTAAGGCCTTGTCAAGATCAATCGTTTTGGTTTTGTTATCTCTCTCAAGGAAGTCACATTGGCTAGCGCCATCCTTTAGCTCAAGCGCCATAGTAGATATTTTCTCCTCGCACTGGCGTCGAGTAGCCTGTTCGGCCTTTAATTCGGTGGATGCCTTTTCAGCAGCCACATTACCCATCCTGGCCTACTCCTTGGCCCGGGCAAGCTCAGCTCGAAGGGTCTCAACTGCGGCGGCACTATCTACAGTTATGCATATTTCAGTATATGATATCTCAGCGTCATGCTCATATCATAATAATTGCATATACTAAGTGCCTCAAAGACATACCTTGTGCCTCGTCGAGCCGTCTATTCATAAGCGTGATGTCATCATCCGCCACATCAACTTTCTACTTCAGATGTTCAATCTCTATAGCTCAGGAAGTCACCATGGATGTAACAACTTGTGTTTCAATTAGTCAGATCATTTCCTGGGCATATATTTCTTGATCCTCTGATCGCCTCCCTTTGGATGCCAACCAGAGTCTCAGGGGCTACTATATATACACAGTCGCATTTTGTGTGTATAGCACAATTAAAAATATTACATTGCGTACCTCGAAGCCTCTTAGCAGGCTCGTAAAGGCTTCATTCAATCCGCTCTTCGTGGGCAGAATCCTCTCAATCACCATACCCAGCAAGGTACGATGTTCCTCTGAGACCGACGCATGTCGCAATGTGTCCAACAATGTATCCTGTGCCTCCGGATTCGGAGCAGGTTGCACCATCCCTCGTAAATTAGATAGTCTGGGGCCTTTATTGTTGGTCCCTGTAGGGGCCGCACACCCCAGACCATGGACGTCCGAAGTGACGCCTTCGAACCCGGTCTTCATTATCCCTCGCACCACTGGTTGATCAGGAGAGATCCTCCGGGACGAGACCTTGGCATCGTCTACCTTGTCGGACGGGGAGACTTGTGGGGGCGTCTTGCTCTCCATCATCTCTGGAAGAAGATCCCTCGAGGAGGAGGACTGTTGAGGAAGGCTGCATGCCGGACTACAAACATATATTTTAAATGTTACCTCTACAACTAGGAGAGAATAGGACATGTTTAAAACGCTCTTGTTCACTTACGATTCGGCTAAAGGCCTATCTTTACGGAGGGATTGCGTGTCAACATCGCCTCCTGAACCAGAACCCCCTGACAGAGATATCTTCCCCCACTTAGAAGCCTTTATCTCTAAGTCTTTGGAGGCGGTCCTCTTCTTCCCATGGGGATAGAGGATGTCAGCCTCTCCTTCCCTTTATTCTTTGGAAGAGGGAATCCCAATCTTCGCCGGCACCTGATATGGCGCCGGAGCCAGCATCCTTGTTAACATCGGATCGGCTGAGTCTTCGGGAAGAGGGGCCGAACACCTAATTCTCTCTGCCTTCTTTGTCCAGCCCTGGCCAAATATGGTTTTTACAATATGGCGTTATGAGAAATTTAATTATGCTGTGTTCAGAAATCGGATGCTTACTAGGGTATCCGAATGGTTGTAGTCGAGACCGATGTCCTTTGTAGTATCCGACCACTGTTTCCGTGTTCCGAAGAATAGTTTCCACATTCCTATGAGCATCATGCCGGGGAGGTGCTGAAGGGTTTGTGTTCCTTCTGGATTAAATTCCCACATACGGAGAGGCCGTCGCTGCCACGGCAGGACCCGACGGACTAGCATCACTTGGATTATGTTAATGAGACCAGTGTCTTTTTCAATAAGGCTTTGAATGCGGCTTTGCAGCGTTTTCACTTCATCAGCGGATCCGCAGTCCAGCCCCTTATTGATCCATGATGCAAGCTATAACGGAGGGCCGGATCGGAATGCAGGTGTAGCTGCCCACTTGTTGCCACGAGGTTCAGTGATGTAAAACCACTCTCGTTGCCACACGTCAGAAGTTTCTGCAAAGGAGCCCTTTGGCCAAGTAGTATTGGCGGGTTTGATCACCGCAGCACCGCCACACTCTATGTGTTTCCCATCGACCACCTTCGGCTTCACATTTAAGGTCTTGAGCCACAAGCCGAAGTGTGGGGGAGTTTGGAGGAAGGCCTCACACGTGATAATGAACGTCGAGATATGAAGAAAGGAGTCTGGAGCTAGATCGTGGAAATCTAGCCCATAATAAAACATGAGCCCTCGAACGAAGGGATGAAGAGCAAACCCTAGCCCTCAAAGGAAGTGGTAGATGAATACGACCATCTCGCTGGATCTGTGGGTAGGATAACCTGCCCTTGAGCAGGAAGCCTGTGGAGGATCTCCGCGGTCAGATATCTTGCCTCCTGAAGCTTCGCGATGTCCTCCTCTATGACGGAGGAAGTTGTTGGGGAACGTAGTAATTTCAAAAGAATTCCTACGTACGCGCAAGATCATGGTGATGACATAGCAGCGAGAGGGGAGAGTGTTGTCCACGTACCATCGTAGACCGTAAGCGGAAGCGTTATGACAACGCGGTTGATGTAGTCGTACGTCTTCACGATCCGACCGATCCAAGCACCGAACGTACGGCACCTCCGAGTTCAGCACACGTTCAGCTCGATGACGATCCCCGGGCTCCGATCCAGCAAAGCTTCGGGGATGAGTTCCGTCAGCACGGCGGCGTGGTGACGATGATGATGTTCTACCGGCGCAGGGCTTCGCCTAAACTCCGCGACGATATGACCGAGGTGGAATATGGTGGAGGGGTGCACCGCACACGGCTAAGGAACGATCCGTAGATCAACTTGTGTGTTATGAGGTGCCCCCTTGCCCCCGTATATAAAGAAGGGAGGGGGGAGGTGCGGCCGGCCAGGAGGGGCGCGCCAGGAGGAGTCCTCCTCCCACCGGGAGTAGGACTCCCCCCCTTCCTTGTTGGAGTAGGAGAGAAGGAAAGAGGGGGAGAGGAGGTAGGAAAAGGGGGCTGCACCCCTTGTCCAATTCGAACCAGAGGGGGCTGCGCACCTCCTTCCTTTCGGCCTCTCTCCTCTATTCCCGTATGGCCCAATAAGGCCCATATACTCCCCGGCGAATTCCCGTAACTCTCCGGTACTCCGAAAAATACCCGAATCACTCGGAACCTTTCCGAACTCCGAATATAGTCGTCCAATATATTGATCTTTACGTCTTGACCATTTCGAGACTCCTCGTCATGTCCCCGATCTCATCTGGGACTTCGAACTCCTTCGGTACATCAAAACTCATAAACTCATAATATAACTGTCATCGAAACCTTAAGCGTGCGGACCCTACGGGTTCGAGAACTATGTAGACATGACCTAGAACTATTCTTGGTCAATAACCAATAGCGGAACCTGGATGCTCATATTGGCTCCTACATATTCTACGAAGATCTTTATAGGTCAAACCGCATAACAACATACATTGTTTCCTTTGTCATCGGTATGTTACTTGCCCGAGATTCGATCATCGGTATCCAATACCTAGTTCAATCTCGTTACCGGCAAGTCTGTTTACTCGTTACATAATGCATCATCCCGCAACTAACTCATTAGTCACATTGCTTGCAAGGCTTATAGTGATGTGAATTACCGAGAGGGCCCAGAGATACCTCTCCGACAATCGGAGTGACAAAACCTAATCTCGAAATACGCCAACCCAACATGTACCTTTGGAGACACCTATAGTACTCCTTTATAATCACCCAGTTACGTTGTGACGTTTGGTAGCACCCAAAGTGTCCCTCCGGTAAACGGGAGTTGCATAATCTCATAGTTACAGGAACATGTATAAGTCATGAAAAAAGCAATAGCAACATACTAAACGATCAAGTGCTAAGCTAACGGAATGGGTTAAGTCAATCACATCATTCTTCTAATGACGTGATCCCATTAATCAAATGACAACACATGTCTATGGTTAGGAAACATAACCATCTTTGATTAATGAGCTAGTCAAGTAGAGGCATACTAGTGACACTATGTTTGTCTATGTATTCACACATGTATTATGTTTCCGGTTAATACAATTCTAGCATGAATAATAAACATTTATCATGAAATGAGGAAATAAATAATAACTTCATTATTGCCTCTAGGGCATATTTCCTTCAGTCTCCCACTTGCACTAGAGTCAATAATCTAGTTCACATCGCCATGTGATTTAACATCAATATTCATATCTGTATATGATTAACACCCATAGTTCACATCGTCATGTGACCAACACCCAAAGGGTTTACTAGAGTCAATAATCTAGTTCACATCGCTTATGTGATTAACAGCCAAAGAGTACTAAGGTGTGATCATGTTTTGCTCGTGAGAGAAGCTTAGTCAACGGGTCTGTCACATTCAGAGCCGTATGTATTTTGCAAATATTCTATGTCTACAATGCTCTGCACGGAGCTACTCTAGCTAATTGCTCCCACTTTCAATATGTATCCAGATTGAGACTTAGAGTCATCTGGATCGGTGTAAAAGCTTGCACCGATGTAACTCTTTACTACGGGCTCTTTTATCACCTCCATAATCGAGAAATATTTCCTTAGTCCTCACTAAGGATATTCTTGACCAATGTCCAGTGATCTACTCCTAGATCACTATTGTACTCCCTTGCCAAATTCAGAGCAAGGTATACAATAGGTCTGGTACATAGCATAACATACTTTATAGAACCTATGATGAGGCATAGGGAATGACTTTCATTCTCTTTCTATTTTCTGTTGTGGTCGGGATTTGAGTCTTACTCAATTTCATATCTTTGCAACACAGGCAAGAACTCTCTCTTTGACTGTTCCATTTTGAACTACTTCAAAATCTTGTCAAGGTATGTACTCATTGAAAATCTTATCAAGCGTCTTGATCTATCTCAATAGACCTTGATGCTCAATATGTAAGTAGCTTTGCCGAGGTCTTTCTTTGAAAAATCTCCTTTTAAACACTCCTTTATGCTTTGCAGAATAATTCTACATTATTTCCGATCAACAATATGTCATTCACATATACTTATCAGAACTGTTGTAGTGCTCCCACTCACTTTCTTGTAAATACAGGCTTCACCGTAAGTCTGTACAAAACTATATGCTTTGATCAACTTATCAAAGCGTATATTCCAACTCTGAGATGCTTGCACCAGTCCATTGATGGATCGCTGGAGCTTGCACATTTTGTTAGCACCTTTCAGATCAACAAAAAACTTCTGGTTGTATCATATACAACTCTCGTTTAAGAAAACCATTAAGGAATGCAGTTTTTACATCCATTTGCCAGATTTCATAAAATGTGGCAATTGCTAACATGATTCAGACAGACTTAAGCATCGATACGAGTGAAAAAATCTCATCGTATTCAACACCTTGAACTTGTTGAAAACCTTTCGCAACAAGTCGATCTTAGTAGATAGTAACACTGTGTCCGTCTTCCTCTTGAAGATCCATTTATTTAACATGGCTTGCTGATCATCGAGCAAGTCAATCAAAGTCCATACTTTGTTCTCATACATCGATCATATCTCAGATTTTATGGCCTCAAGCCATTTCGTGGAATCTGGGCTCATCATCGCTTCCTCATAGTTCGCAGGTTCATCATGGTCTAGTAACATGACTTCCAGAACATGATTACTGCACCACTCTGGTGCGGATCTTACTCTGGAAGACCTACGAGGTTTGGTAGTAACTTGATCTGAAGTTTCATGATCATCATCATTAACTTCCTCAGTAATTGGTGTAGGAATCACTGGAACTGATTTCTGTGATAAACTACTTTCCAACAAGGGAGTAGATATGGTTACCTCATCAAGTTCTACTTTCCTCCCACTCACTTCTTTCGAGAGAAACGCCTTCTCTAGAAAGGATCCATTCTTAGCAACAAATGTTTTGCCTTTGGATCTGTGATAGAAGGAGTACCCAATAGTTTCCTTTGGGTATTCTATGAAGACGCACTTCTCCGATTTGGGTTCGAGCTTATCAGGTTGAAAACCTTTTTCATACAAGCATCGCAACTCCAAACTTTAAGAAACGACAGCTTAGGTTTACTGCTAAACCATAGTTCATATGGTGTTGTCTCAACGGATTTAGATGGTGCCCTTTTAACGTGAATGCAGTTGTCTCTAATGCATAACCCCAAAATGATAGTGGTAAACCAAAAAGAGACATCATAAATCGCACCATATCCAATAAAGTGTGGTTATGATGTTTGGACACACCATAACGTTGTGGTGTTCCAGGTGGCGTGAGCTGTGAAACTATTCCATATTGTTTTAATTGAAGACCAAACTCGTAACTCAAATATTCGTCTCCGCGATCAGATCGCAGAAACTTTATTTTCTTGTTACGATGATTTTTCCACTTCACTCTAAAATTCTTTGAACTTTTCAACTATTTCAGACTTATGTTTCATCAAGTAGATATACCCATATCTACTCAAATCATCTTGTGAAGGTCAGAAAATAACGATACCCGCCACGAGCATCAACACTCATTGGACCGCATACATCGGTATGTATTATTTCCAATAAGTCGCTAGCTCGTTCCATTGTTCCGGAGAATGGAGTTTTAGTCATCTTGCCCAAAAGGCACGGTTCGCAAGCATCAAATGATTCATAACCAAGTGATTCCGAAAATCCATCTTCATGGAGTTTCTTCATGCGCTTTACACCGATATGACCCAAACGGCAGTGCCACAAATAAGTTGCACTATCATCATCAACTTTGCATCTTTTGGCATCAATATTATGAATATGTGTATTACTACGATCGAGATCCAACAAACTATTTTCATTGGGTGTATGACCATCGAAGGTTTTATTCATGTAAATAGAACAACAATTATTCTTTGACTTTAAATGAATAACCGTATCACAATAAACATGATCAAATCATATTCATGCTCAACGCGAATGCCAAATAACATTTATTTAGGTTTAACACTAATCCCGAAAGTATAGGGAGTGTGCGATGATGATCATATCAATCTTGGAACTACTTCCAACACTCATCGTCACTTCCCCTTCAACTAGTCTTTATTTATTCTGTAACTCCTGTTTCGAGTTACTAATCTTAGTAACCGAACAAGTATCAAATACTCAGGGGCTACTATAAACACTAGTAAAGCACACATCAATAACCTGTATATCAAATATACCCTTGTTCACTTTGCCATCCTTCTTATCCACCAAATATTCAGGGCATTTCCGCTTCCAGTGACCATTTCCTTTGCAGTGTAAGCATTCAGTTTCAGGCTTTGGTCCAGCTTTGGTCTTCTTCACGGGAGTGACAACTTGTTTGCCATTCTACTTGAAGTTTCCCTTTCTTTCCCTTTGCCCTTTTCTTGAAACTAGTGGTCTTGTCAATCATCAACACTTGATGCTCTTTCTTGATTTCTACCTTCGTTGATTTCAACATCACGAAGACCTCGGGAATCGCTTTCGTCATCCCTTGCATACTATAGTTCATCTCGAAGTTCTAGTAACTTAGTGATGGTGACTAGAGAATTCTGTCAATCACTATCTTATCTGGAAGATTAACTCCCACTTGATTCAAGCGATTGAAGTATCCAGACAATCTGAGCACATGCTCACTAGTTGAGCGATTCTCCTCCATCTTTTAGCTATAGAACTTGTTGGAGACTTCATATCTCTCAACTCGGGTATTTTCTTAAAATATTAACTTCAATTCCTGGAACATCTCATATGGTCCATGATGTTCAAAACATCTTTGAAGTCCCGATTCTAAGCCATAAAGCATGGTGCACAAAACTATCAAGTAGTCATCATATTGAGCTAGCCAAACGTTCATAACGTCTGCATCTGCTCCTGCAATAGGTCTATCACCTAGCGGTGCATTAAGGACGTAATTCTTTTGTGCAGCAATGAGGATAAACCTCAAATCGCGGATCCAATCCGCATCATTGCTACTAACATTTTTCAACACAATTTTCTCTAGGAACATATCAAAATAAACATATGAAAGCAACAATGCAAGCTATTGATCTTACAACATAATTTGCAAAATACTACCAGGACTAAGTTCATGATAAATTTAAGTTCAATTAATCATATTACTTAAGAACTCCCACTTAGACAGACATCTCTCTAGTCATCTAAGTGATCACGTGATCCAAATCAACTAAACCATAACCGATCATCACGTGAGATGGAGTAGTTTTCAATGGTGAACATCACTATGTTGATCATATCTACTATATGATTCACGCTCGACCTTTCGGTCTCTGTGTTCCGAGGCCATATCTGCATATGCTAGGCTCGTCAAGTTTAACCTGAGTATTCCGCGTGTGCAAAACTGGCTTGCACCTGTTGTAGATGGACGTAGAGCTTATCACACCCGATCATCACGTGGTGTCTGGGCACGACGAACTTTGGCAACGGTGCATACTCAGGGAGAACACTTCTTGATAATTAGTGAGAGATCATCTTAAAATGCTACCATCAATCAAAGCAAGAATAAGATGTATAATAGATAAACATCATATGCAATCAAAATATGTGACATGATATGGCCATGATCATCTTGCGCCTTTGATCTCCATCTCCAAAGTACTGTCATGATCTCTATCGTCACCGGCACGACACCATGATCTTTATCATCTTGATCTATATCAATGTGTCATCACATGGTTGTCTCACCAACTATTGCTCTTGCAACTATTGCTATCGTATAGCGATAAAGTAAAGCAATTATTTGGCACTTGCATCTTATGCAACAAAGAGACATCCATAGGGCTTCTGCCAGTTGCCGATAACTTCAACAAAACATGATCATCTCATACAACAACTTACAGCATCACGTCTTGACCATATCACATCACAACATGCCCTGCAAAAACAAGTTAGACGTCCTCTACTTTGTTGTTGCAAATTTTACGTGGCTGCTATGGGCTTAGCAAGAACCATTCTTACCTACGCATCAAAACCACAACGATAGTTCGTCAAGTTAGTGTTGTTTTAACCTTCGCAAGGACCGGGCGTAGCCACACTCGATTCAGCTAAAGTGAGAGAGACAGTCACCCGCCAGTCACCTTTAAGCACGAGTGCTCGTAACGGTGAAACCAGTCTCGCGTAAGCGTACGCGTAATGTCGGTCCGGGCCGCTTCATCTCACAATACCGCCGAACCAAAGTATGACATGCTGGTAAGCAGTATGACTTGTATCGCCCACAACTCACTTGTGTTCTACTCGTGCATATGACATCTACGCATAAAACCTGGCTCGGATGCCACTGTTGGGGAACGTAGTAATTTCAAAAAAATTCCTACGTACACGCAAGATCATGGTGATGACATAGCAACGAGAGGGGAGAGTGTTGTCCACGTACCCTTGAAGACCGTAAGCGGAAGCGTTATGATAACGCGGTTGATGTAGTCGTACGTCTTCACGATCCGACCGATCCAAGCACCGAACGTACGGCACCTCCGAGTTCAGCACACGTTCAGCTCGATGACGATCCCCGGGCTCCGATCCAGCAAAGCTTCGGGGATGAGTTCCGTCAGCATGATGGCGTGGTGACGATGATGATGTTCTACCGGCGCAGGGCTTCGCCTAAACTCCACGACGATATGATCGAGGTGGAATATGGTGGAGGGGGGCACTGCACACGGCTAAGGAACAATCCGTAGATCAACTTGTGTGTTATGAGGTGCCCCCTTTCCCCCGTATATAAAGGAGGGAGGGGGGAGGTGCGGCCGGCCAGGAGGGGCGCGCCAGGAGGAGTCCTCCTCCCACCGGGAGTAGGACTCCCCCCCTTCCTTGTTGGAGTAGGAGAGAAGGAAAGAGGGGGAGAGGAGGAAGGAAAAGGGGCTGCACCCCTTGTCCAATTCGGACCAGAGGGGGACTGCGCACCTCCTTCCTTTCGGCCTCTCTCCTCTATTCCCGTATGGCCGAATAAGGCCCATATACTCCCCGGCGAATTCCCGTAACTCTCGAGTACTCCGAAAAATACCCGAATCACTCAGAACCTTTCCGAACTCCGAATATAGTCGTCCAATATATCGATCTTTACGTCTCGACCATTTCGAGACTCCTCGTCATGTCCCCGATCTCATCTGGGACTCCGAACTCCTTCGGTACATCAAAACTCATAAACTCATAATATAACTGTCATCGAAACCTTAAGCGTGCGGACCCTATGGTTCGAGAACTACGTAGACATGACCTAGAACTATTCTTGGTCAATAACCAATAGCGGAACCTGGATGCTCATATTGGCTCCTACATATTCTACGAAGATCTTTATCGGTCAAACCGCATAACAACATACGTTGTTCCCTTTGTCATCGGTATGTTACTTGCCCGAGATTCGATCGTCGGTATCCAGTACCTAGTTCAATCTCATTACCGGCAAGTCTCTTTACTCGTTACATAATGCATCATCCCGCAACTAACTCATTAGTCACATTGCTTGCAAGGCTTATAGTGATGTGCATTACCGAGAGGGCCCAGAGATACCTCTCCGACAATCGGAGTGACAAAACCTAATCTCGAAATACGCCAACCCAACATGTACCTTTGGAGACACCTGTAGTACTCCTTTATAATCACCCAGTTACGTTGTGACGTTTGGTAGCACCCAAAGTGTTCCTCCGGTAAACGGGAGTTGCATAATCTCATAGTTACAGGAACATGTATAAGTCATGAAGAAAGCAATAGCAACATACTAAATGATCAAGTGCTAAGCTAACGGAATGGGTTAAGTCAATCACATCATTCTTCTAATGACGTGATCCCATTAATCAAATGACAACACATGTCTATGGTTAGGAAACATAACCATCTTTGATTAATGAGCTAGTCAAGTAGAGGCATACTAGTGACACTATGTTTGTCTATGTATTCACACATGTATTATGTTTCCGGTTAATACAATTCTAGCATGAATAATAAACATTTATCATGAAATAAGGAAATAAATAATAACTTTATTATTGCCTCTAGGGCATATTTCCTTCAGAAGTCACCCACCGGCCTTGAGGGTTGGATCCGGACATGACTGGGAGGCGCGAAGCGATTAGCTTGAACCTTGGGTGTTGGAACTCGAGGTGGGAGAGGTTAAGGAAGGGCTTGGCGTACAGGGAGAAGGACGAGTCTTTGCTCCTTTACAAAGGCAATGAATATCAAACGTCCCTCCTAAGCCTTAAAACATGCCTATTCCCAAGGAATCATGCCAACAGAATGGTTGGGTTATCCACGCCCATAGTGATGAGAATCCCGCAATAAGGGGACACGATCTCTGCTTTGACAAGACGTGCCAATGAAACCGCATCTCGAATATGGAGCGGCAGGCTAAAAAACAGTTTGAATAATGACCGGGTGGCGACGTGATGTCATGCTACGAAAAGTTGTCAGCGGATTGGACTCGTGAAATATTATACTCTATATGGTTCTGTGTGGTATTTATTTTGCAGAGCCGGACACGTTTTCCGTGTCCGGAGACTATTGTGGGGTATTCGGAGAAGGAACCCGCCTTGCAATGCCGAAGACAATCTACGCGCCGGACTCATCGTCATTGAAGCCTGGTTCAGGGGCTACTGAGGGAGTCCTGGATTAAGGGGTCCTCGGGCGGCCGGACTATTAACATGGACCGGACTGTTGGGTTATGAAGATACAAGAAAGAAGACTTCTTCCCGTGTCCGGATGGGACTCTCCTTGGCGTGGAAGGCAAGCTTGGCGATTCGGATATGTAGATTCCTTTCTCTGTAACCGATCTTGTACAACCCTAGCCCCTCATTTGTCTATACAAACCGGAGGGTTTGGTCCATAGGGGACCATCATAATCATATAGGCTAGACTTCTAGGGTTTTAGCCATTACGATCTCGTGGTAGATCAACTCTTGTAATACTCATATTCATCAAGATCAATCAACCAGGAAGTAGGGTATTACCTCCATAGAGAGGGCCCGAACCTGGGTAAACATTGTGTCCCCCGCCTCCTGTTACCATTAGCCTTAGACGCATAGTTCGGGACCCCCTACCCGAGATCCGCCGGTTTTGACACCATCACAAGCCCCCCAGTTTCAGTCAAGTTATCGATCCCTTGGAAGCCGATGATTGATTAAGGACTATGGAGAAGAATCTTGAAATCGCTCGCACTGAAGAAGCTGACAAGGTTCCGTTCATTTCACATTATCTCGAGGGAGATGCCGCTATCTGGTGGGATAATGCAAAAGCCATGGGGCATGCGGACGAACAAATTACTTGGATTAAATTCAAGGACCACTTCCGCAAATATCATACTCCCACTAATATCATGAAGGTCAAGCAGCACAAATTCCTCGCTCTCACTCAAGGAAGCCTGTCAGTCAGTGAGTACCTGCATAAATTCAACCATCTGGCCTGTTATTCTCTCTATGATGTGGCCACGGAAGAAAGAAAGATCGACATATTTCTTGGAGGACTGAATCAACACCTCAGATGCACGCTCAGTATGCTTGACTTTCCGGATTTCTAGACCCTGGTCAACAAAGCTCTCATTGCCGAAAGAGAACACAAGCTTGTGCACGACACCAAGACCGTTAATGATGATCACAAGTGCAAAATCGAGCCGAAGACGGACGAAAAACCAGTACAGAAGTCTCATACTTGGCAGCAGACTCAGGTGGAGTACAAGCCCAATTGGCATCAGAATGTGAACAAGACTGCTACCTCTTGAGCACTGCGTTGGATTTCCCCGAAGAGGAGAGGATGATGCAGTAAAGTAGCGTAAGTATTTCCCTCAGTTTTTGAGAACCAAGGTATCAATCCAGTAGGAGACCACGCACAAGTCCCTCGTACCTACACAAAACGATAGCAACTCCCAACCAACGCTTAGGGGTTGTCAATCCCTTCACGGTCACTTACGAGAGTGAGATCTGATAGAGATAATATTTTTGGTATTTTTGATAGATAGATGAAAAGTAAAAAGTAAAGGCAAAGTAAAAACAAAGCAAGTAAAGAAAGTGATATAGATTGATATGATGAGAATAGACCCGGGGGCCATAGGTTTCACTAGTGGCTTCTCTCAAGAGCATAAAGTATTCTACGGTGGGTGAACAAATTACTGTTGAGCAATTGACAAAACTGAGCATAGTTATGAGTATATCTAGGCAATGATCATTTATATAGGCATCACGTCCAAAACAAGTAGATCGAAACGATTCTGCATCTACTACTATTACTCCACTCATCGACCGCTATCCAGCATGCATCTAGAGCATTAAGTAAAAACAGAGTAACGCCGTAAGCAAGATGACATGATGTAGAGGGATAAATTCATGCAATATGATAAAACCCCCATCTTGTTATCCTCGATGGCAACAATACAATACGTGCCTTGCAACTCTTTCTGTCACTGAGTAAGGACGCCGCAAGATTGAACCCAAAGCTAAGAACTTCTCCCATTGCAAGAACTACCAATCTAGTTGGCCAAACCAAAAAGATAATTCGAAGAGACTTGCAAAGATAACTCAATCATACATAAAAGAATTTAGAGAAGAATCAAATATTTTCCATAGATAATACTGGATCATAAACCCACAATTCATCGGTCTCAACAAACACACCGCAAAAAGAAGATTACATCAAATAGATCTCCACGAGAGAGGGGGAGAACATTGTATTGAGATCCAAAAAGAGAGAAGAAGCCATCTAGCTACTAGCTATGGACCCGAAGGTTTGAAGTAAACTACTCACACTTCATTGGAGGGGCTATGGTGATGATGTAGAAGCCCTCCATGGTGGATGCCCCCTCCGACGGAGCTCCTGAACAGGCCCCAAGATGGGATCTCGTGGATACAAAAGGTTGCGGTGGTGGAATTAGGTTTTTGGCTCCTGTTCTGATCGTTCAGGGATACGTAGGTATATATAGGAGGAAGGAGTACGTCAGTGGAGCTCCGAGGGGCCCACGAGGTAGGGGGCGCGCCCAGGGGGTGCGCCCTCCACCCTCCTGACCTCCTTGGGCACTGCTTGGAGTAGGGTCCAAGTCTCCTGGGTCACGTCCGGTTGGAAAATCACGTTCCCGAAGGTTTCATTCCGTTTGGACTCTGTTTGATATTCTGTTTCTTCGAAATACTGAAAAAGGCAAAAAAATAGCAATTCTGGGTTGGGCCTCCGGTTAATAGGTTAGTCCCAAAAGTAATATAAAAGTGGAAAATAAAGCCCAATATAGTCCAAAACAGTAGATAAAGTAGCATGGAGCAATCAAAAATTATAGATACGTTGGAGACGTATCAAAGACCACTACTCAAGACAAGAATGTCGTAACTATTCCGGTACACGAAGAGTGCCAACGCAACAATTCATGCTTCAACTGTGGGCAAACCGGACATTATGACAGGCAGTGCCCCAAGAGCGACAAGTCAAATGCTCCATTCAGGCCACAAGTCAACCATATGGGGCCACATCCTGCCCAGAGGACCATTCAAGGTCTTATTTGACTCTAGGGCTTCCCACTCTTTTATTTCACGGAGTTTTATTGCCCAAAACAAGTTTCCTTCCTTGATTTTGGGAAAAAGCATGCTGGTACAATCCTCGGGATCCGTGCTCATAAGCAATCTGGTATGCTGCAATTTGAAAATTGGAATTAAGGGAGACAGCTTTCCAACGTCGTTGATTGTTATTGAGTCTGCCAAGTTGGATATTATTCTGGGAATGAACTGGTTGACCCAATATCAAGTATGCATCAACTGTGCGACCAGAGAAGTCACAATGAAAAATCATGAAGGCCGGTCTACAAAATTCTTTGCTCGCAGAAGCATACCCAAGAGAGAATTGGTCTTCACTGTTGTAGCTGAAGAATTGGAATTAATTCCTGTGGTCAGCGAGTTTCCAGATGTATTCCCTGAGGAATTGCCAGGAATGCCGCCAGATAGAGAGCTTGAGTTTGCAATTGACATTGTGCCCGGGACCACACCATTATACAAGAAGTATTATTGGATGCCTTCCTCCGAGTTAGTGGAATTGAAGAAACAGCTCGATGAGATGCTGCAGAAAGGATACATCCATCCTAGCTCTTCACCATGGGGATCACCCGCAATATTCGTGGACAAGAAGGATGGCAGTCTGCGAATGTGTGTGGATTACCGTTAGTTGAACTATGTCACTATTAATAACAAATATCCACTCCCAAGAATTGATGATTTGTTTGATCAACTCAGCGGGGCAAAAGTATTCTCCAAGATTGATTTGAGGACCGGATATCACCAGCTCAAGATCAAGAAGGAAGGTATTCCTAAGACCGCATTCACTACTCGATATGGTCTTTATGAATATATAGTTATGACCTTCGGCCTCACCAATGCCCATGCCTTCTTCATGCATATGATGAATAAGGTATTCATGGATTTCCTGGATAAGTTTGTGGTGGTCTTCATTGACGACATCCTCATATACTCAAAAGGCAAAGAAGAGCATAAGAACATCTCAGACCAGTCTTGCAGAGACTCCGTGACCACCAGTTGTATGCAAAATTCAGCAAGTGTGAATTTTGGCTCAAGCAAGTCGGATTCATAGGGTATGTTCTGTCACCAGAAGGGCATAGCCGTGGATCCCAGCAAAGTGAAGGATGTGCTTGATTGGACGGCACCCACGACAGTATCCGAGATCCAGAGTTTCCTTGGACTAGCCAGATACTACCGTCGCTTCATCGAAGGCTTCTCCCAGATTGCCAAGCCAATGATAGAGCTCCTCAAGAAAGATAAAAAGTTTGAATGGACTGGGGACTGTGAGAAGAGCTTTAATGAGCTGAAGACCAGATTGACATCAGCACCAGTATTGACTCTTCCAGACATCTACCGCGGCTTTGATGTGTATTGTGACGCATCCAGGAAAGGCATTGGATGTGTACTCATGCAAGATGGCAAGGTTGTAGCATACGCATCTCGACAGCTACGACCTCACGAAGGGAACTATCCTACTCACAATTTGGAGTTGGCCGCGGTTGTACACACTTTGAAGATTTGGAGACACTATCTTATTGGCAAGAGATGTCAGACATTTACCGACCACAAGTGTCTTAAGTATATATTCACTAAACCGGACTTAAAACTTCGACAGCGAAGATGGCTCGAGTTGGTCAATGATTATGATCTTGGAATAAATTACCATCCCAAGCCCAATGTTGTGGCCAATGCTCTCAGCCGCAAGCCTACCAGTTTGAACGCCTTAATAGAGTCCTTACCTCCCTAACTCCAAGAAGAAATCGCTTGGCTTAATTTGGTTATAGTTGATGTGGGCCTTGCCAATATTCTGGAAGTAACTCCTACCCTTGAGGATGAGATCCGCAGGGCTTAGTAGGATGATCCAGTCCTTTAGCAGAATGCCGAGCATATGCAAGAAGGCAAAACCCAGGATTTCTCTAAGGATAAGCTAGGTACGCTAAGGTTTCGAGGATGGATTTGTGTACATGAGCAAACGGACCTGAGAAAGAAGATCTTGGCAGAAGCACACGAATCTTCATACTCGATTCACCCAGGAGGTACCAAAATGTATGAAGACCTTCGACAGATATTCTGGTTGGATGGGATGAAGAAAGACATCACATACTTTGTCGCTTGTTGTGATATATGCAACAAAGTGAAGGCAGAGCACCAAAAACCTCCTGGACTTGTGCAACTATTACCCGTTTCACAATGGAAGTGGGACGACGTCTACATGGATTTCATCACAGGACTACCAAGGACCCACCGAGGCAATGATGCAGTATGGGTTGTGGTGGACACGCTAACAAATGTGGCCCACTTCATTCCCATCCGAACAACATACCGAGCCGGTCAACTCGCACAGCTATATGTGTCCAGAATAGTCAGTCTGCATGGAGTACCAAGAACCATCACTTCAGATCAAGGATCTCTCTTTACGTCAGCCTTCTGGTCACGTCTCCACCAAGCCTTGGGGACCACACTGAAGTACAGTACAGCCTATCATCCCCAGATAGATGGTCAGATGGAGTGAGTAAATAAAATACTTGAAGATATGCTCCGAGCATGTTCTTTGGCTCAAGGACCCAAGTGAAAAGATTGTCTGCCGTATGCTAAGTTCTCCTACAACAACAGTTTCTAGACAAGCCTGAAGATGTCACCTTATGAAGCTTTGTATGGCCGTAAGTGCCGCACTCCACTGAACTGGTCCCAAACCAGAGATAGCCGCATTTTTGGAACTGACTTAATGTTGGAGGCTGAGAAGCAAGTCAAGGAGATTCGAGATAGACTGCAATTGGCTAAGTCTTGACAGAAGAGTTATTATGATGCCAATCATCGTCAGATCAGTTTTGAGTTGGGAGAATATGTGTACCTCTGAGTCACACCTATGCAAGGAGTCAAGAGGTTTCACACTCGAGGAAAATTGGCACCCAGATATATTGGTCCGTTCCTGGTTATGTCCAGAGTTGGCACAGTTGCGTATCAGTTGGAACTGCCACCGGAATTGGCAGAAGTACACAACGTGTTCCATGTCTCACAGCCAAGAAGGTGTATCTCTCCACCCGAGAAGAGGACTGATGTGGCAGAGCTAGAGCTTGCTAAGGATTTGACCTATGAGGAGCGACCATTCAGAATTTTGGATGAGACCGAGAGGGTCACTCGTAGTAAGGTGATAAGGTTTTATAAGGTTCAGTGGGAGCGTCACACCGAGGAAGAAGCAACTTGGGAAAGAGAGGAATTTTTAATGGCAACATATCTGGAATGGTTTTCCCGAGCAACCGAATCTCTAGGATGAGATTCATCCTAAGTGGGGGAGGTTTGTGACAGCCTGGTTTTTCCCTTCTCTCTTTTTTCCGAAATCTGTTTGCCTTTGGATTTGCAGTTGGATTTTTGCATCAACTCATTTGGACTGAACCACTTGGTCATGTCCTTGATTTTCACCCAAGTGACCCATCCATCTCATATTCATCATTTCCTCTCTCAAAAACCTCAAAATGACCCAAGGAATATTTTTCATAATTGAAAAATATTCATTTTCTTCTCTGCCCAGCACTTCAGCAACATATGCTCCAAAGCAACCCTCATTTTTCTTGCTCAAAAAATCCTAAGATAATTCCGAAATATTCTTTGAACCTTGGAACACCTCCTTGTGCAAAAATATCATACTTATTTGGAATATTTTTGCTACAGAAAATCATTTCTGTTCTGGCCTCAAAATGAGTTTCTACAACAAGTGTATTTTTCCTTGCTCTAATAAAGCTGAATTTTCTTGAGCTTGTTCACCCTCCTAACAAAAACTTAACCCTAGAAGATCAGCCCTAATCACCTTCTAGAAGCTAGCCAAATATAGTGCCAAAGTTTCGGACCAGAAACTTGCTCACAAGCTCAAGTCCAATCCGGTCGGCCTGGAAGTGTATGATCGCTTCGCCTAGACTAATCACTGCATGGACAACATGAGAGACAAGGTTTGGCACCGCGTGGCCGTCGTTTTGACTATGCAAGCATGGTGACCGCATGAGGACACAACCTATGGCACGCGTTCGACGCGCTCTGCGCTGCGCCCGCGTCTCTATACAGCCTGTGCTCGATGCAGAGCTCGCCGATGACTGTCGCACCGTGCCACCACCTCCGTCTCTTCTCCCTTGATCTCTCCTTGGCGCTCGCCGACACCGGAGACGCTGCAACTGGCACATGCACGACGCGGCTAAAGCCACAGTGTGACCCATGCCACTGTCTTCGTCTGCGCCCATGCTCCTGTGCTCGTCGGCATGTTGCACAGCTCCCGCATGATTTCTGAGCCCCTCCACCCCTCGCTGACACCGCTCATCGTCTCTCGCCAGCTTGTAGAGAGCTCCGGCGGATCCGAGACCCCTCTTCCTCCTCCGCCTATAAATAGCGATGCCATGGCCTCTCCAACCCATCTAGCCTCTTCACCAGCCACCACACACAATAGAGGGAGCCGTAGCCCGGCCGGGCAGGCCTTGGGCCGCCGTGCTCAAGCTCGAGCTCGCCGGCAATCCTCTCTGCTTGCCCCGCTGCTCCACTCCACCTCAAGCCCAACTGACCTCTCCGGCACATCCTTGGTGGTCCAGTGGTGCCTGCCGACGCCTCTGGAGCCCCATGGAACCACCCCCTCCATTGTCTTCCTCTTCTCCGGCGAGTCCCGACTGTAGTCGCCGCTTGGGAGCTTGATTCTGAGCTGCTCCGGTCGTCTCTCGTCGAGCCACGGCTACACGCAAGTGCGCCTCGACCCCCTCTCTCTTTCTATCCCTCTGGAACCAGCCAAGAACCCCTCCACGCCGGCGTCACGCTCTGGTGAAGCGGCGCCTCTACTCTGTCTCTCTCCCCCTCTCTCCACACCTGACCGGTGGGGCTTGGTTTAAGTCTCTCTACTCGTGCCCGAAGTGGTACGGGTGGAGGTGTAAAATATGCAATCGACATCACCCCCCCCCCCCCGGGAAATTCTGTTATTTGATTTTAATTCAAATATTTTATAGAAACTTCAAACAACCATAACTTTTAAACCCTAAGTCCAAATGAATTGATTCTTTTTGCACTATGTTCTTATTGAAAATACCTAGCTGCACACCAAATATGAGAATTTTATCTGCTATCTAGATTTTTTGGTGAATTTCAGAAGGGTTCTTGATATTTCTTTTTGTTGTTTTTAAATATTTTCAGAAAGGAGGAACTTGTCTTGAAGAGAACCAGGAGGAGGGTGATTCTCCTCTGCACTAAGGCAAGCCACACCAACATTTGCATGGTGTCACTCCAATAATTGTGATTTTTACGACTTTAATATGAGTTATTTCATGCATTTAATTATTTAAATTGAATATTGCTCATGCTAGTTATGTTGTCATGATTGAAGTGCTTAGTTTAGAGTAAGATTTGCATGCTTGAACTAGTATGAGGCAGTAGAGTTAGTTTTGTTTGTGTAGTGATGATTTGCTTATGATCGGTAATATTTTGCATACAGAGTTTTTGAGTTTATTATGATGTTAGCATGATTAAAATGATGAGTGTTAAAAACCAGTGAGCTAAAACCAATGAAGTTTAAATGATGACTAGTGCAAGTAGAAAACTTGATGATGTGGATGTATTTACTTGAAGTGATATGTGATGCATGTCGAATAGTTGCATTTTCATGGCATATTGTGACTCAAGTTATTTTCATGTCAAGTTAAACCTAATGCTAATCCAACGTGAACATAATGTTGATCGAGTCATGGTGCCACTGAATCGAGTTGTTCCCAGTGCAACCACATTTGCCTTCATGTAAATGCCTTTATTCGGTCTGTTGCCATGACTCTGGTCGGTACCTCCAACAAGGGAAGGTTATGGGCGTGCGGTACCCTGGCCTGGTAAGCAAACATAACCTTGTGTGCCCATTTGTTGATATGGTACCTTGTACCCGTTTGGGACCGTTTGTTTAGCCACGACGGTGGTCGTTGATGCATTTAGTAGGCACGGGGCCACCCATGACTTAGCCCAGAGGGGAGTTGGTCGGAGTGGCCGGGAGAGTGTCATGGCAAGGGGAGGGTTTCGTCAGAATAATGTCATTGGTCCACCCGAATGGGAGTGTGAGACCATGGGTTCCGTGGTGTGGGTATAGTGTGCTACCTCTGCAGAGTGTTTAATAATCTATCGATAGTCGCGTCCTCGGTTATGGACATAGCTCGTGAGTAAGTCACACCATGGATCAACATAATTAAGTAATACTCCCTCCGTTCCTTTATATAAGGTGTATTTGTTTTTTGATAAAATTCCAGAATGTAAGGTGCATTTCTTCTAGTTCCTCATAATTCCCTTGTTAGCCCTCTAGAAAAAGGAAAGTATATCTCTTCTGATTGTCTGTATCTCTCCTTGTAGCAAAAGAAGGAAAGTATCTCTTTGTTGATTACATGCATCTCTTACTTTCCTGGACTAATTGATTTACTTTCCACTAATCAACAAATTTGTCAAGGGTAATTTAGTCCTAACATGTCTATAATTCCGTGCCTTGTTCACCGTGCCGAAAATAATACACCTTACATAACGGAATGGAGGGAGTATTGTACACTAAATTTTTATGCTTGGCACTGGTTGCTTGATGAGATTTGTGTGACCATGAAGATGGTCGGCATTTGTGGAAACCAAAGTGTTAATTCATTTGTGATACAGGAGTGATCACCGTTGATGAGCTTGGTTACGAGGTAACCCGTATGGTAAGAGAGTCCGACGGACTCGGTGCATAATTTTTGTCACTGCATCAGTAGCATGTTATTGCATTGGACTTAACCTGATTAATTGTCATGATATTGTTTGCCATTGTGCTTATGCTTGTTGTGAGCTTGCAAGTACATTCAATGTACTGACGTAGCGTGTCATGCCAGATTTTAGGAAAGTCTCACCGGATCGGAGTGCTTCGCGAGTCTAGATCGATTGTGTCCACATCGGTGTCCCTCTGCTATGGAGTTCTGCTACATCGTCGTTCCGCTGCCACGTAGTTATCATGATCGAGGCCCCTTCATGTTCATTAAATCATGTACATATTGTTCAGCCGCATCGTGTGTGCCGCTTGGCCTCACAACTTGATGTAATATCGAACCTATGTTTCCGCTAGCATCAATAAAGCGGTTGTTGTCTATACCATGTTGTCATGTGTTGCCAGGAGACTTGATCTCTGGGTGGGCAATGCAAGGTAAACCGGTTGCTCTGAGTCGGGTGCCACAGTTTTGGATCGTATCACTAAGCACTTAGAGCAAGCAAGCCATTAAGCAACACCTCATACCCTTTTAATAGTATTGGCTTTTCCTATGGACTCAATGTGATCTTGGATCACTAAAATGAAAATGTAGAGTCTTGGGCTTTTGCCAATGTTTGTCCTTAGCATCTTGAAGGGTTTCCACATCCTCTTGTCCGGCCACTCCAATGTTGAACTCATTTGAAATATACTAGGTAGAAGTATTAGTCCAACAAGAGACATGTTGAAATTAATTACCAAAATCACCCAGGGAGCACTTGTGCTTTCACTTCTATTATTAATTTATCATCACTGGAAACATTTTCCACCTATATATTATCTATCGGTAATACCCGGTATTGCCCGATAAACTCTGAAACCCTTTCAGTGACCCAGAAATGCTTCCGGTTCCTCTCAAAACCATTTCGAAAATTAACAAAACTATTTCACAAATAAATCCTCGTTACTTCATGTCCTACTAATACTCACCAGATCATGATTACCTTAAGCTTGTGACCCTGTAGGTTCGGTAAAACATAGACATGGAAAAAAACTTTGTTGAATGACCGATAGTGGAACCGTGGACAGCAATATCGATCCTATGATTACACGATTAACACTCGAGTGAACCTTTGGTTATCATGTGCTATTACCTTTGCTTCTAGATACTTTACAAAATCTGAGGTGAGATGTATCATTATCCTCTTGGGTCATAGACATGCTCACTATACAGGTGTCCTTGTTACTAGTTTTGTTCTTCTTTCTCATTGACATGTTCCGGCATCCCTGTGACATAGTCACATGTGTCTGGACAGGCGATGATGGATGTTGTCACAATGAGAGGGCCCTAAGAATATCTCTCCATCGTCAGAGGAGCAAATTCCACTCTCACATAGTCCCTTGTCAAACTTTCCAATGAACCTGTAAGTGGGCATTATGATCACCATGTTACAAATTATGTTTGAGCAACCCCAAAGTCCACCATACAGTATGAAGTGACTTCGATACTCTCATGGTCTAAGGAACTAAAACACATGTTAACACTCCGTGTTATAACAATTGACTTATGTCAATATAATCTCAAAGTATAACAAACAAGTTTGGCTAGATTCAATATGATCATTCTTCTAACGTCATACTCTCAATGTTGTTTTAGGACTATCATTAAACTTGAACTAGACCTAGAGGCAACACCAAGAAGCTATTTTTTGTCGTTTATCATTCCACATGTGCATATGAGTTTTCCACTGAATCACATATCCAGGATCAGAGCAGTTATTGCATAGAGTATAAACTCTTAAGGCCTCATTTGGTAGGAGAGGATCGAGGGGGTTTTGAAGGCAATTTCCTCGCGTGGCCCATAAACCCCGCAGAACTGCGAGGGCCCATTTGGTACGCGGGTATTCGACGGCCCAACCCCCTCCGACCCCCTCCTACACCCTCCTTTCCATGCGGTACAGAAACCTCGAGGGGGGCCTCGCAGATTTGGGAGGAACGACACCACGCCGCCGTTGCCTGCTCACCACGCCGCCACTCGATTCCTCCACAACATGCCGTCAAACGACATCTCTACGCCAGCATACCTCCTCCGCCATATTGGACTTCTCCGTGGTGGTAAGCCCTCGCCTCGCCTCCCCTCCTTTCCCCTCGTCGTCTAGGGTTCTTCAATCCACCCGGCCATGGTTGCCGCCTCATCTTCCCCGGCGAGCTCGCCAAGCACGACGTCTCTGAGGGCATCAAAGCCATCACCAAGTTCACCTCCTCTTAGATTGTGTCCCCTGAATCTAGTAGCGGGTTACTGTTGGTTTAGTGATTCACTGTCGACTCTGAATCTTGAGGTGAACTGCAAGTAGTGGTAATGCTTGATGTGATTATCTGCAAGTAGTAGTGGTAATGCTTGATGTGAACTACCGAATCGCTGCCAATGCTTTGTTGGTTCATTGGCTGCAGCAACTTGGTGTGGGAGGAGGACGACGAGCCTGTGAAATCTGACTGAGACGAGTGGAGTGGAGTTCAACATGTACCTTTATTTATCAAGAGATGTTTTTCCCATCTATGATGGGTTTGTGATTTAGGAACATATGTGTATTTGATGCATTGTGTTGTTTTGCTGGGGACAAAATTGATCTCCATTTGTGCATATTTTCTGCAACTCTATAATAGATATTGGAGCAACGCTCCATCTTGTTCTACAATGCTGTGCACCTGCTTGCTTGTTTATTTAGAATCAACAACAAGAAGCATTGTTGACTTCTTATTTTGTTGGTGGAGATTTCTTGTTTTCCTCTATTCTTGTACTGTAGATTATTATGCTGACAGAGGATGTAGCACTCGCCGAGATCCAGTATCAATCCATGTATTTACCTGAGTACCATCCCTGAGTGATCCAGTGATCCAACGCAAATACTTTTCCAAAATAAGTACTCCACTCTTCATTTCAGCTCCAAAAGTGCATGCTTAAAATTCATGGCCCTCGCATAGGTTTTTGCTGCATCAGTTTGTGCAGAACCCAGTGTTCTATAGATCTGTTTTAATTGCCTATTTTGTCGACTACAAGCTACAAGTCTAATTTCTGTGCA
The DNA here is from genome assembly GCF_018294505.1 of Triticum aestivum. Lineage (NCBI taxonomy): Eukaryota > Viridiplantae > Streptophyta > Magnoliopsida > Poales > Poaceae > Triticum > Triticum aestivum. The sequence goes on along the minus strand of NC_057795.1, from coordinate 445,538,109 downwards.
CTTTTGGTGAAGCAAATAGTCCTCTGGCTGTAGTTTACATTGAACTGAATCTATGTAATGGACCTTGCTAACTTGTTCTCCCTCCATGGACCTTGCAGCCACTTCCACGCTCCACCACCATCAGCCTCCTTAACCCCGACCAAAGAGTTGGCCTTTTCCTCAGTAAGATGTAAGTTTTGGTTAATTCTCCATGAGTGTTGGTGGAACAATGCAGTAGGGATGTTTCTTTCTATAGTATGTATGAATGATTGTGTGTCATCTTACATGTTGCTGGTATTTTCTTATTTTGACATAGGCCTGTTGCTTGGATTCTTGTTAGGGTGGACGAGTTGCCTCCATATTGGGATCCAGTTATCATGCCTAAATTCGGTAATATACACTTTTTGGCCTCTTGACCTTGTTTCTATCATGTATTAACCGAGGTACTATATCCTACTTGATGGCTCTTGTAGTCTTATTATGTGTGTATGTCTTATTAATAATTTGCTTCAAGTCAAGTAAACCATGAAATGTAGTTCTTATTTGTTGCTTGTTTACTCTATTTTTAGTGCCAAGATGAACTCCGAGATTATCGATCGAATTAGGAAGAGGAGAAGTGAGGATGATGAAGATATGATGTCCTTTATTCTGCCTGTATTGCATTGAATGCATAATAGAGGATCAGTCGAGAGAAAGGAGCGACATATCTCTATCCAATATGGCAAGAAGCATGTTGACGATATCCTTAGAGGGCATGTTAAGAATTTCCTCGTAGCTTATATGATGGAGCCACGTATCTTTCGGGCTTTGACATCTTATCTTAGAAGAGAAAATCTCATATCTGATACAAGAATTAAGGTGGAGGAGAAGTTAGCCTTTTTCCTGTACATGGTGTCTCACAACGCGTCTTATGAAGATCTCCAGCTAGAATTTCAGCATAGTGGACAAACATTTCATGCGTACATCAATGAGTTCTTCAACATCGTCCCCGTATTAGCTACTCGATTTCTGAAGCCTCCGAACATTGATGAGCCACATCCAAAAATCTCCACCGACACAAGATTCTATCCTTACTTCCAGGTTTCCATTTTTAAGGCTTCCACAATTCCTCTTCTTATCTAACTTATAGTTCTTTATTTACCTGCAATCTTTGCTTCCAGAACTATTTAGGAGCCATTGATGGGTCATGTGTTCCTATAACGGCAACACCAGGAATTGCTGCTCCATTTCTGAATAGGAAAGGGTACCTTGAGTCATAATTTTATGATTGCCTGCGACTTCGATCTAAGATTAACTTTCATATCATGTGGTTGGGAGGGTTCAGCTACGGATGTGAGGGTTCTTTATTCTGCAATGAGCAAAGGATTTAGAGTACTCGAGGGAAAGTTTTACCTAGTTGATGGGGGTTATGCAAACACTTAGTCATTTCTTGCACCTTATCGGGGTGTCCGGTATCATTTGAAGGAATTTGGTGATGGACACCCTCGACCACAAAACCACAAGGAATTGTTCAATCATTGGCATGTTGTTCTACGGAACCATGTGGAAAGGTTTCTAGGAATTCTTAAGAAGTGCTTCCCAATTCTTCATGTTGGCACACTGCATTCAATCGAGAACCAAGTGAAACTTCCCGCAGCTGCCGCAGTTCTTCACAATATCATCAAAATGGAGAATGGTGGCGAGACTTGGCTTGAAAACCAGCTCGATAACATAGCGCCAAATGTTTTTGTTGATCTCCCAAATGGCGACGAGAATAACTATGTGAACAATGACTTAGGGAACACTCTAAGGGATGAAATAGCAATGCAAATGTGCGAAGCATACCATCCTGAATAGCCAACATGATGGTGTGTGTTAATCATATATATATATATATATATATATATATATATATATAATATATACATTCTGATCACGGGATCAAAATAATATTCTGATCACAACCTGAACTGCTGGAGTAACACGCCTGAACTTCTATCTGTACGAACTCGACCTTCAGGCTATCTTCTCAACCGTGCCTTCTACCACGAGTTTTTCTGATCATTCGTGTTGTTCACGATGTAAGTGTAATGTTTACACGGTTTTTAGAATCTAAATGCTTGTTTTGATTAGGAATCTAGCTCGTTGGCGGATTTGCTCTCGGGCGGTGATGAACATGGGTCTGTCACAAGTGTTTTGCATGTACTGGATGTTCTAGGATCTCTAACAGGATGAGAATTGGGTTTAGGTACGAGTTTACTGCATGTTTTGTTGTTATTTTCAAACGAATTCGATTTGGTGTTCCACCACCTCTGTTCTTCGTCTGCGGGATTGGTTTCGGCCGCTGTTGTAGATTTGTAGGTTTTCTATTCAAATTGGGTGTGGATTTGCGTGCATTAGTGAGATATAATGCTGCCCATGTTGTTAATTTGATTATGCAGTCTCATACAAATCGAAATCCGGCAATTGGATCTTCTGCCTCCCGTTGTGCTTTTTTGTTTGAGCGACAATATGATGGGAATCATTTTCTTGTTTATCTGGAGCATGATGACGTTCAAAATGGTGGTTGAATCCTTCCCGCTTTGTTAATTCGACTTGGCTGGCTCATTCATTCCGAAATTTTGGATTGCACTTTCTGCCTCCCGTCGTGGTTCGTTGTTCGAGCGCATAGCTTGATCGCAGATCTTGTTTGGATGTTTTATCTGGAGTATGACGATGTTCGAAATGGCTGTTAACGTGTTGGAATTGACCCAAACGATTAAATCTGGGAATCAAATTTAATCAGGGTTGTTATTTCAATCAATTTTCGTTCTGTTGTACAAGCTGGACTGCTAGAACTTTCGTACCTGAACTTCTGTGCCCTAAGTAGATGCTGGACTTCAGTAGCTGGTTGTTGTCGGTGTCAAAACCGGCGGATCTTGGGTAGGGGGTCCCGAACTGTGCGTCCAGGCGGATGGTAACAGGTGACAAGGGACACGATGTTTTTACCCAGGTTCGGGCCCTCTTGGTGGAGGTAAAACCCTACTCCTGCTTGATTAATATTGATGATATGGGTAGTACAAGAGTTGATCTACCACGAGATCGGAGAGGCTAAACCCTAGAAGCTAGCCTGTGGTATGATTGTTGTTCGTCCTACGGACTAAAACTCTCCGGTTTATATAGACACCGGAGAGGGCTAGGGTTACACAAAGTCGGTTACAACGGGAGGAGATCTTCATATCGTATCGCCAAGCTTGCCTTCCACGCCAAGGAAAGTCCCATCCAGACACGGGACGAAGTCTTCAATCTTGTATCTTCATAGTCCGGGAGTCCGGCCAAAGGTCATAGTCCGGCTATCCGGACACCCCCTAATCCCAGACTCCCTCAGTAGCCCCCGAACCAGGCTTCAATGACGACGAGTCCGGCGCGCAAATTGTCTTCGGCATTGCAAGGTGGGTTCTTCTCCAAATTCCATGTACCTGTCGGATAGTGTCCAGCTATTGGTGCGTGTTGCTCTCCTCAGCTTTTGTGCCCCATAATGTCCATCTTCCACGTGTCGAACGAATGCGAAAACCCAGGTTTTTTTTCATTTACCCCCTAGTTGCGTAAATGAGCCGTCCATAAAAGAGATGGGGGTTTAGATCCAATTCACACCACCCTTCCTCCACGAGCATTCATCAGAGCGCTTTCGGCTGAGATCCACTCCATCATGGCCGGTCGAAGTAGCTCCTCCTCTCGCCTTTCCAGCCCCCGGCCCGGGGATTGGGAGCAGTGTTCCGTCCCGCATAGCGATCTTGTAGTGCTTCAATCCAAGGGGCTCCTCCCCCCAGCATACATGGTCCCAGTTCGAGCCGGGATCGCCACCTATAGCGGCGGAGAGCAGGCGGAGAGCATCCCCAATCCCTCTCAAGGAGAGCGGGTATGCCTAGTCCCTTATTTAATAAGAGGACTCGGATTTCCAATTCATCCCTTTCTTCGTGGGCTACTGGAGTTCTACGGCCTCCAGCTGCACAACCTCACGCCTGCCTCCATACTACATGTTGCGGGCTTCGTGGCCCTCTGCGAGCTGTTCTTGGGCATCAAGGTCCATTTCGCACTGTGGAAGAGGTTGTTCTGCCTTGTGCCCCGCTCTCGGGAGGGGTCAATTTATCAAGTGGGCGGAGCCGAACTATAGCGCATCGCCGGGACCGGATATCTGTCTAGTACCCCAAAGAAGGCGTCCGAGGACTGGCCTTCGGAATGGTTTTATATGGATGACGTCCCCCTGCCGGACCCTGTACGGATCGGCCTCCCTGAGTTTAGCAATGCTCCGTTGAAAAAACGCCTGAGCTGGCGCCCACGGAGCCCTCAAAGGGAAACTGACAGGGACGTTCTTTACCTGATGAGCCGGATAAAATTGCTGGCTCATTCCGGATTGACCATGATCGAAGTCATGGCCACATGCATTATGCGGGGGGTGCAGCCGCTTCAATATAGAGGCCACCCCATGTGGGATTTCAACGGAGAGGACGACGCCACCCGGTGTGGTCGCAAGGGTCCGGATTCGGCTGCCACTTTAACAAAGATCTTATATGCTTTGTACAAGGGGGAAGAACAGGAATTCCTCCGTGCCAACCCACAGGGCGGGTTCTCTATGTACAGTCCTCCAAGCTGGGTGAGCGAACACTTTCACTTGACTACCCGCTTTCAAAATTCCCATAATCGAGTATTTAGTCTAACGATGTTAACGCAGGAGCTGCGCCAGACCGTGAAGGAGATAAACAGCCCTCCTCCGCAACCCGAGGACCCAGAACGGTCCCTCGATCCGGACTACCAAGAGGACCCGGACTTATGTGTGGAGTTAATTGATGGGGTGTTTCATCAATTGAGTAAGGACAATACCTTAGTGGCCATTACGGCCGACTATCCCGGACTACTTCCAGCCTCAAAGGTAACCGAGACCGAAGTCCCAGTACTTCCAAGAAGATCCATCTGTGTCTTATTTTGAATGTCGTAAACCAATAGCGTTTCGTTTTGCAGGGGAAATCCTTCCGGCGGAGGGCCGAGCCTGCGGCGGGCAGCCAACAACGGCCGCTGAAGCCAGGCGGGCCAAGAAGAAGTGCAGACCAGATCGAGATTCCGGCGCAACGGTATGGCGTGCAAATTTAATGCCTAGGGTTTATGCCCTCAAGTCACACTAACGCTCATGCTCTTCTCAGAAAGAAGAGAGCCCGTTGGATTGTATCCACTGGCCCGGCTTCAAGGCCGGGTCCGGAAGCGGAGTCGAACACGGGGCGTGCATCGGGCGTTCCTCCGACAGAGGACGCAGACGGGCTATCTGCCACCAATTCAGAGGTGGAGAGTGCCATGAACCACATGCGTCGCTGGACTATTCTTCATGACGCATGTTTTTCCCCAGAGGCGTTGGACGCCTTTAATTCGGGAGATGCATACCTCCGTGCCGCTCAAAATGTTCTAGCCAGAGCCACAGAGCAGTATGTGAAAGACATACGGGTGAGTAAATCTGATGGTTATATATGTCAGTAGCCCCCAAGACTTGAAACAGTTAAGATAACTGATTTAAGGATCATATGTTATGCAGGATCTTACAAAAAGGAACACGCAACTGTCCCAGGAGCTGGAAGAGTGCAAGGCCCAACTCGAGGCCACACTAGCCACTTCAGATAGTGCCAAGGGCACCCCCTCAGGTAAAATATGCTTCGGATGATAATTCCGTTGTGAAGTGCGGCATATGTGCAATTCTGACGATAACAATGCAGATGGGGCCGGAGGAAATCCGGACAAGCAACAACTCCTACGCCAACTAAAGGCTAGCGAGAGCATGCTGACGAGGGTGAGGCAAGAGAAGAACAAACTTCAAGACGCCAATACCCAGCTGGGCGAGGAACTAAAGGATGTTCGTGCTCAGCTGTCGGATTTCGTAAAGGAGAATCGGCGACTTCGACGCGGCATTTTTAGTAAGTGCTTGAATGAATCTTCGAAAAAAAAGAGTTCGACGAGGAAGTCAATTGACAGAGCTATGTCTGTAGATATGCTGACAGGTCGTCCTGCGGAGGAAATGCCCGGTTCAGCGGGGGACCTTCTTCCCGAGCTGTTGCAACTGCACGAACGAGTTCGGCAGGCGATGCAAGGCGTCGTCCAGGCTATGTGGCCATCCATCTCCATGCCCGAAGGCCTTGGGGAGCTTGCAAAGAAGCTGGAGGGAGTGCGGCAGCGCTTCCGGTTGTGGAAGATATCGGCCTGCCGTCAAGGTGCCAGGGAGGCCTGGGCTATGGTGAAGACTCGGTACATGAAGGCTGACCCGAACCACATGGCCGAGGTTGGCCCTGTGGGGCCTGACGGAAAGGAGATCCCTGTCAGTTTACTGTATGCCCAGGTAGAGCTGGCTGCCAAGTATTCACAACAGGACTGTAAATTAGACAGCCTGTTGGATGGCATTGAAGAAGAATATACCGAGTCGATTTGACTATGTAATTTAAAATGACATGAAAAATGCCTTCTAGCCGGATTGTAGATCGTTTGTCATTGCGGACCTTTTTGCTTCGACCTCTGGACCCGATAGTCCGGAGTGTGTCCGAATACCCTCTCGGTTATGTAAGAACCGGGGCATGCATGGAGACAAGGCATAGGGGTCATAAGTGCTTTATCAGACAAGTGCCCAACTAGTTATGTTATATTACATGGTTAGTGAGAAACATCTTCCAGGGAGAATAGTTTCGTTAGGGGTTCCTTTCCCTGGGAGGCATGCCCTAAAGTGCATGTACGAACTACGAGAAAAAGCAGAAAAAGCATCTGGGGGCAGATAAATAAGCAAGAAAAATCATCTTTTAGCTCACCGACCGAATATTCCCTTAAGAACGCTAGCTTTCGGCTTCACCCAGTCTGAGGTACACATCCGGCTGACCCGGCAGTAACAATCGCAGAGGTGCTCCCTTTACCACCTAGCCGAACAAACGGGAACGTAGGGGTAAGCACAGGAGCCAGGCAACCCAGCTTGGCCAAAACTTAAGTCATATCGATGCATATAATGGTGTATTAAAGGTTCACGCGGAAGTGTCACACATGTTTTGGGCAGGAGGCCCGTTTATATAAACTTCTGAGAAAGAAGCCCCCAGGTATAATGAGCGCGGGTGGCGCATCAAGTATGTGCGAACAACGCGCAGGCAAGCCCCTAAGGGCTTTGGGAAAAAAGGGTAGGGAGAAGGAGAGAAATAACAGGCAGCTAATTTAAAATAAAAAAAGGGGACAAAGGAAGGAGACGAACACGGAGTCCGGCGCTAGGCGTAGAATCTTCATAGGCGTGCTGCGTTCCATGGGTTCGGCTCGAGTCGATTGTCCGATGCGTTTCGCAGACGGTACGCTCCACCAGTCAGTACTTGGTCGATTATGAAGGGACCCTCCCATTTGGGCTTTAGTTTGTCCTTTTTCTTGTCCGGCAGGCGTAGAACTAGTTCACCAACGTTATAAGTTTTGGCCCGTACTTCTCTGCTTTGATATCTTCGAGCCTGTTGTTGATAAAATGCGGAACGAGCTTTTGCCACGTCGCACTCCTCCTCCAATGCTTCCAAGCTGTCCTGCCGATCGAGCTCGGCTTCTCTTTCTTCATACATGCGCACGCGAGGTGAGTCATGAATTATGTCGCAGGGCAGGACTGCCTCTGCGCCGTATACCATAAAAAATGGTGTGAATCCGGTAGTGCGATTCGGCGTGGTTCGCAGCCCCCAGAGTACGGAGTCAAGCTCCTCTACCCAGTGCGTGTTAGATTCCTTGAGGGATCGCACTAGTCTGGTTTTGATGCCTCTCATGATGAGACCGTTGGCTCGCTCTACTTGACCGTTAGTTTGTGGGTGATAGACCGAAGCGTAGTCGAGCTTGATGCCCATGTTTTTGCACCAGAGTTTAACTTCGCCAGCCGTAAAGTTTGTGCCGTTGTCAGTTATGATGCTGTGGGGGATGCCGTAACGATGTACAACCCCGGATATGAAGTCTATCACCGGTCCGGATTCGGCCGTCTTTACAGGCTTGGCCTCTATCCATTTGGTGAATTTGTCCACCATGACCAGTAGGTATTTTTTCTTGTGGTTCCTCCTTTAAGGGGTCCAACCATGTCAAGCCCCCAGACCGCAAAAGGCCAGGTAATGGGTATGGTTTGTAGGGCGGTAGGCGGCATGTGGCTTTGATTAGCAAATAATTGGCAACTGACGCATCGCTGCACTAAATCCTGAGCGTCTGCCCGGGCCGTCGGCCAATAAAATCCAATATGCAAGGCCTTGCTTACAAGGTCCCGGGCTGCGGTGTGGTGCCCACCGAGTCCGGCATGAATTTCAGCCAGAAGATTTCGCCCTTCTTCTTCGGAGATACACCTTTGAAGGACTCCGGTTGTGCTTTTCTTATAAAGCTCTCCCTCGTGGACTTTATAGGCTTTAGATCGCCGCACTATGCAGCGGGTCTCGTTTTGGTCCTTGGGAAGTTCCTGCCTAGTTAGGTAGGCTAGGAATGGTTCTGTCCACGGGGCAATGACTGCCATTATTGTGTGGGCTGACGGTGTTGTTTCGTTGGCGGAGCCACCAACTGTGCCAGAATGTTCGGTGAGGGGTAGTGTGGTTGTGTCCGGGCTGTTCTTTCCGTACTCTCCCTCCCATGATACGGATGGCTTGAAAAGCCTCTCTAGGAAGATGTTGGGAGGGACGGAATCGCACTTTGCACCAACGCGTGCCAACACGTCTGCTGCCTGGTTGTTCTCCCGGGCTATATGGTGAAATTCGAGCCCCTCAAACCGAGCTGACATCTTTAATACGGCGTTGCGATATGCTGCCATTTTCGGATCCTTGGCATCAAAGTCTCCATTTATTTGGGATATCGCGAGGTTTGAATCCCCGCAGACCTCTAGGCGCTGAATGCCCATGGAGACTGCCATCCGGAGACCGTGTAGAAGGGCCTCGTATTTGGCCGCGTTGTTGGAGTCCGTGTACATTATCTGAAGTACGTATTGGACTGTATCTCCGGTTGGGGACGTCAGAACGACGCCAGCCCCCAGGCCAGCCAACATTTTGGAGCCGTCGAAGTGCATGATCCAGTTGGAATATGCGCCGTACTCTTTAGGGAGCTCGGCTTCAGTTCATTCGGCGATGAAGTCAGCCAAAACCTGCGACTTAATAGCTCGCCGTGGCTTGTAAGTTATGTCGAATGGGAAGAGCTCAATGGCCCATTTGGCAATCCGGCCCATTGCGTCACGATTGTTTATGATGTCATTAAGAGGTACTTCGGAGGCTACTGTTATCGAACACTCTTGGAAATAGTGTCGCAGCTTCTGGGATGCCATGAACACCGCATATGCTATCTTTTGATAATGCGGGTACCGTGACTTGCATGGAGTTAGGACAATGGACACGTAGTAAACTGGTTTTTGGAGAGGGAACTTGTGTCCGTCTGTTTCTCGTTCGACAACGAGCACCGCGCTTACAACTTGATGGTTGACGTGATGTATAATAGCATTGGTTCGCCCGTGTTGGGCGCGGCCAGGACCGGATTTGTTGCTAGTATGGCTTTGATTTCTTCGAGTCCGGCCATGGCGGCATCCGTCCACTGAAGTGTTCGGTGCGCCGCAGGAGGCGATAAAGGGGTAATGCCTTTTCTCCTAAGCGGGAGATAAAGCGGCTTAGAGCCGCCACGCATCCAGTCAATTTTTGTATTTGCTTGAGGTCTTTTGGGATATCCAATTGTGACAGAGCTCGGTCTTGGCTGGGTTTGCTTCAATTCCTCTGCCGGATACGATGAAGCCCAAGAGCTTTCTGGCTGGTACGCCGAAAACGCATTTTTCTGGGTTGAGCTTAATGTCATATGCTCGGAGATTGTCGAATGTGAGCCTCAAGTCGTCTACTAGAGTTTCGACATGCCTGGATTTGATGACTACATCATCCACGTACGCTTCAACTGTTTTGCCGATCTGGTTAGCCAGACATGTCTGAATCATGCGCTGATATGTCGCGCCGGTGTTTTTGAGCCCGAAGGGCATCGTGTTGAAGCAGAATGGGCCGTATGGGGTGATGAATGCCGTTGCGGCTTGGTCTGACTCTGCCATCTTGATTTGGTGGTAGCCAGAGTATGCATCGAGGAAACACAATGAATTGTGTCTTGCAGTGGCATCGATGATTTGATCAATGCGGGGGAGGGGGAAGAGATCCTTTGGGCAGGCCTTATTTAGGTCCTTGAAATCGACACATAGGCGCCAGGATTTGTCCTTCTTTGGTACCATCACCAGGTTTGCTAGCCAGTCCGGATGTTTTATATCTCTGATGAATCCGGCCTCTAGTAGTTTTGCTAGCTCTTCTACCATGGCATGTCTCTTGGGTTCGGAGAAACGCCGAAGAGTCTGCTTAACGGGCTTGAATCCTTTTAGAATGTCCAGGCTGTGCTCGGCCAGCCTGCGTGGGATTCCTGGCATGTCTGAAGGGTGCCAGGCGAAAATGTCCCAATTTTCTCATAGGAATTCTCTGAGTGCAGCGTCTACATCAGGTTTTAGTTGTGCCCCGATGGAGGCCATTTCTGTAGTGTCCGTTGGATGGACTTGGAACTTGACTATTTCGTCTGCCGACTTGAAGGAGGTGGACTTGGATCTTTTGTCGAGTATCACATCATCCCTGTCCACCGTGGAGCGCAACACAGTTAGTTCCTCGGCCGCCAGGGCTTCGGATAATGCCTCGAGGGCCAGTGCGGCTGTCTTGTTTTCGGGACTGAGCGCTGTGTCCGGATCACTAGCGAGAGTGATTATTCCGTTGGGTCCGGGCATTTTGAGCTTCATCTACCCATAATGGGGTATCGCTTGAAAAATTATGAATGCTTCTCGCCCTAACAGAGCGTGGTATCCGCTACTGAACGGGGCCACTTGAAATGTGACCTCCTCGGATCTGTAATTATCCGGCGTGCCGAACACCACATCTAGTGTGATTTTTCTTGAACAACATGCTTCCCGGCTAGGGATTATTCCTCTAAAGGTTGTGTTGCTTCGCTCGGCTCCAGTCTATTTCCATTTTTCGCAGGGTTTCCTCGTAGATGAGGTTTAGTCCGCTGCCACCGTCCATGAGTACCTTTGTAAGCCGGAAGCCCTCCACTATCGGCCTGAGGACCAGTGCAGCTGGTGCTCGGGCTGTCCGGAATTTAGGTTCGTCACTGGCATTAAAGGTAATAGTCGTGTCACTCCATGGGTTTATTGTTACTACTTGGTAGACTTCGGTAAGGCTGCAGAGCGTTCGTTTCCTCGCGTTGTTTGATGTGAAAGTCTCGAAGATTGTTGACACCGTATTGGTGTTTCTGGGGTGGTGCTCTACGGATGCTGGAGTTAAAAGCTCCTTGCCACTTCTGGCCACCTGCTGGAGTATCCAACATGCTCTAAGGCTATGCATTGGTGTGATTTCCCCTGAACTATGAATTTTACAGGGTCCATTGAGTCATCCCTCCAGTACGGTCCCGTACCCTATAGAGGGTTTTTGTTTTTTGCTGTTTGGCTCAGGTGCCTGGTGATAATGCGCCCTTTTGTTTCGGACTGGGATTGTATTCAGGGCCAGATTGTCCCAGAATTTAGTTTCGGTTTTCCGAACGCTTTTTGCTGCATTGTACTTTCGTACTATGGATGTCAAGTCAGCAAAGCGTGTAATTTCGCGGCGACTTATAGCATTGAGGATTCCGATGTCCGTGCAGTTGTTATAGAAGAAGGAAATTGCGTCCTTCTCGCGGTAGTCCTTTATCCTATTCATAACCAAGAGGAATCTGGCCCAGTAGTGGTGTACTGTTTCCCGGGGCTCTTGCCGTATTTGGGATAGATCCCTTATATTTGGGTGGGAGGTGGATTTAAATCCGGAGCCTCGCCCGATCTAAGACTCAGGGGCCAAGAAATTCCCGAATTCGGAAGCTTGTTTTCTTGGGCATTATTCGATGAATCAGGCCTGCTACCTGACTTTAGGTTTAGGGTTTGGGCGACATCCTCCCCTCCGCGGATATCCGGCTTGGAGGGGTCGGGAATCCGGACACATCTGGTCCTTAGGATGGGCGAAGATTCGCCGCATTGTTCTTCCACCACTTCGACATGGTGGGTGACCTGGGGAGAGTCGATCTCTCTTTGATCGGGTTTAAGCCAAATCTGGCCGTAATCTATAGCGACTCCCAGGGCGGTGATGCGATCCAAGAGCTCATTTAGGGAAGAGAGCTCCATCGGTTCTAACTGCTTGGCTAGTTCCGAGCTGATATGGAGATTGCTTTCAATGACCCGAGAGGTCATCATCGGCGCGGCGGCCAAACAGGCGGTTATCAAAAAACTGCCTAGCCGGAGAGTTTGGCCGACAGCCAAAGCTTCTTTAGCAATAGTGCCGTCTTTAAAGACGGGGTGCGGCATCCTTCCTGTCGGTGATGACACAGAGGAACTCTCAATGAAAGCACCAATGTCGGTGTCAAAACCGGCAGATCTCGGGTAGGGGGTCCCGAACTGTGCATCCAGGCGGATGGTAACAGGAGACAAGGGACACAATGTTTTTACCCAAGTTCGGGCCCTCTCGGTGGAGGTAAAACCCTACTCCTGCTTGATTAATATTGATGATATGGGCAGTACAAGAGTTGATCTACCACGAGATCGGAGAGGCTAAACCCTAGAAGCTAGCCTATGGTATGATTGTTGTTCGTCCTACGGACTAAAACTCTCCGGTTTATATAGACACTGGAGAGGGCTAGGGTTACACAAAGTCGGTTACAACGGGAGGAGATCTTCATATCATATCGCCAAGCTTGCCTTCCACGCCAAGGAAAGTCCCATCTGGACACGGGACGAAGTCTTCAATATTGTATCTTCATAGTCCGGGAGTCCGGCCAAGGTCATAGTACGGCTATCCGGACACCCCCTAATCCAGGACTACCTTAGTTGTTATTTTTGATCATCCACTATCTTCAGTAGATGTTGGACTTCTTTCTAATTAATGGTTGAACTTCTGCTTTTGCACATTGCATTCCATATTTGCAAGGCGAAGGTGCATGGTGCTATATTTTTTCTTTTTTCTTTTTTTATAATTTCAGTTCTTGAGATGTTATTTTTAGAGTTTGTCTCGTGGGCAATCATGGGATTAGTCCAAGTATGCATGCACTTTTTCCAGATCATCTAAGGGTCGTTGTACAAGCTGGACTTCTGTGCTGTTCATACCTGAACTTCTGTTTTTCCTTCTTTGCAAGGTAATGGAGCAAGTCCTATGTATTTCTTTCTGTTTTATGTTATTTTTCATTCTTTTGCATTGCTTTGGATTTTTTGATAGTCCCATGAGCAACCATGTAATTGGCCTATGGTTATGCGTATATTTCTTATTTTTTCTAGTATGTTTTCGTACTTATAGTAGTTGTTGATCTTCAGTGAATAACTATCCTGAACTTCTGTATGCTAATCATTTTTAAAATGTTAATTTGAGGTTTTGACAAAACCCCAAACTTCTCTATCTTTTCTATTTGAACTTCTTTAATTATGTTAGTTATTTTACGATTTAAATATTTGTAGACATTGAAATAGGCATGGGGCCTATTGACAAATGCGGTAGCGTGAGGCCGAGCAGGGGGGAGGGGGGGACCCCTCCCTCCCCTCCCCCTGCGAGGCCGAGACAGGAATGAGCCAGAGCAGGCGACGACGCGGTCGCATGCGGAGGCGAGTCCGTCACATCCGTGACCCCACTTTCTATCTTAGGGGTGTGGCTCTGGGGTGTGTGCGGTGTGGGGTGGAAACAGAATAACCGCATTGCGTCCTGTTAAAACCTAGCGAAGCAATGCGGTAGCGCGTGGCCGAGCAGGGGGGAGGGGGTCGGGACCCCCCCTCCCCTCCCCCTGCGAGGCTGAGACAGGAACGAGCCGGAGCAGGTGACGACGCGGTGTAACACTCCAAAAAATTTGATTTGGTTTTTATCAAATTCTTTAATTAATTGGAAGGAGGTTATTTAATTTTTTTTAAAAGACTCTCCTTCTCAAAAAAATTCTTTTATGACAAGTATTTTTTTATGAGTTCTTCCCAAGCTTGATTTTGGTCTTGAAGATTTTTCACCTTGTGTTGGCTCAACACAAATAATTTTTGGAAGGTTTTTACAATTCTTTTTATTAAAAAGAATTCCTATAAATTATGGATTTATTCTTTCCCATTCAAAGATTTCTCTTTTGCCATGACCTATGTTGAAAACTTTCTTCCAAACCCACCTCCCTACTTTGGGTCAACCCAAGCATCCAATTCCAGCAAGTTTTAACTTCCCCTAGATCTTATTTCTATTTATTTTAACCTCAAAATCTTTTCTGTCATTTAATTTGGACCTTAGAGATTTACAAAGGAACTGCCAGATTTCCTTTGAGTTTTGACTCCAAATAAATTCCTCTGGCTAGTCCTTAGCACACTCAACCAAGGTCCATCAAGATCGGCTGGTCCACAGTTCAAATTTTTCAAAATGTGCTTGCTGCAAGTTTGGACCAGATTTGCCATTTTTGGTGAAATTCATTCTTTTTCTTTTCCTAAAAATCTGAGATAATTCAGGCAGTCTCCAGGTGAAATCAAGAGATCAGCTCACCAAGGATCAGCTCAAGGAAAAGTTTCCATGTGCCTAAATCATTTCGTCGAACAGCTGGTGTGCACTGTTTCTGTCAAATTCAGAAAAATTCAGTGTTAGGTTTTCGGTGGCAGTGTCGTTTTCTTCAGAACCCCGGCGTCGATCTCACCAGTGCACACATTGGCGCCTTGCTCACTGCTCCTCCTTCTTATCAATCACGTCAGACGGTCGTCTGGACGGGTGCGAGCGTCGGCAGTGCGCTGGCAGAGCTACATCGCCCCCCGTGAGCGGCGACAGCAATGCTCGCTGCGGCCGCCAGAGAAGATCAGCGAGGTACGGCGCCGTCCAGCACCGCCCACACCACAAGGAGCCTCCGCGTGGCCGTCCTCTTCTCTGCGCGCGCTATAGGACCTTCGTCGTGGCCTGGAAAGCACAGAGCGTGCTCTCTACCACCGACGTGCCCATGAGGCCATTCCGTCGAAGGCCTGGAGTATCGCCCAAGTTGAACCAGGATTAGCTGTTGAATGGAGCCAGTGGACCAATCCGAAGATGCCCAGTCACCTAAACCTCCAGCCCGACCACTGCCTCGCCATAATCACTCGCCGGAGAAATCCCGTTCTCGGCAACCGCCTTGGGCCAGCTATAAATGGAGGTCCCGAGCTCGCCTTCAACCCAGCACCACTCCTCCACTTCACTAGGACCACGACCAACCACTAGAAGGGCCTTGAGGAGGCCTTCTTCCCCAACTCCGGCCGCCCCGATCCACTTCGGGCTCCGGCAAGATTCTCTCTGGTGAGAGCACCCCCGCCTCCCAAACTGCGTCACTAACCTCCTAGTACACCCACTCCTCTAACCCGCGCTTCAATTTGGCGTCTGTAGCCCTCCTCGGTG
The DNA here is from genome assembly GCF_018294505.1 of Triticum aestivum. NCBI lineage: Eukaryota > Viridiplantae > Streptophyta > Magnoliopsida > Poales > Poaceae > Triticum > Triticum aestivum. Next base: position 445,522,729 of record NC_057795.1, on the reverse strand, counting down.
AGATCCATCCTCGACCGAACCACCGTCCGCCGGAGAGGAGGCCGTTGTCGATGTGGTGCTCGCCGACGACCAACTCCACAAACCACAGACGCGGGAGAGCTCCGTGAGTCCGTAGGTACCCTCCACTCCCCCTGCCTCGCCGTGGATCGACGTCGGCAACCACCGCAAGCCTCGGGCACCGGTGGGACTCTGTTCTGATTTTTAAACCTGATGGGTGGGACCCCCTTGTCAGCCTCTTCTTTTTTTTATTTTGTCAAAACGTTTTCTAAAAGCGCCTTCGGGCAAAGTACATTGCCTAACCGAAACGTTTTCTGTTTTTTTAACTAGCCCCCGGAAAGTTTCTGTTTCATCATAGATTAGTCCCTAGACTAAAACCTTTATAACTTTTAAACAAAAGGTGATTTTGAGCTGATTCTTTTTCTGTCATCTTTTTTTTCTATCTAGTGTTTTATCCTATTTATTTGAAAAATATTTGGAACAATTTTTATGAACGCATGGTATTTATGTTAGTGTCCGATTTCTTTTATAACATAGATACCGAAGGAGGTGACGGAGCCGCAAACTTCACCTAGCTAGACTCCGACTACTTCGAACCAGGCAAGCATGTTTGAACCTTTGATATGATGAGTATCTTGCATGTTTGCTTGAGTAGTTTTCTCATGGCATGTTTATATAAGCATTAGTGAATGTTATATTGCATGCAAGGCAAACTACAAGTGAGCTTCGAAATTTGATGTGTTCATATGATGGTGAGATAACCTGATCATGTGGTGGCATGATAGGTTGAAAGCTGGTGTTGTTGAAGCATGCCAGTCTTATGTTAACCGTTTAACTCCATTATTAACGTGGATCAAGTCATGTTCTCGTTCGTCCCCTTTTTCGTGCTGCCACATGTCTTCTGCAAAGAATGCGGTCTAATCAGTTGCAAACCTCTTTCCTTGTACACACCAAATAGAGGGGCCGTGATGAGGGTTCCAAGGCCCTGGATTAAAGCTCGTCATCCATCAGGGGGCATGGGTGTTTCCGGTTGGGACCGACAGGGGGGCACCCCTTAGAGCGCGCGATATAAATTTGATTCAATGCTACTTGAGGTTGTGGCCTCCCCGTCTTAGAGTTTTTCTTGAACGTTGCCTAGGGTGATTCCTGGCAGCGGAATGTGGAATGGGTGTGTACTAGATTGATGTGTTTCTTCTAAAATACCATAAACGGAACTAGTCCTTTGTGACTACGGAAATCCGTTGGCTGTGGGTAAAGAGTACAAACTCTGCAGAGTCAAAACCATTCGAGTAACCGTGTCCATGTTCAAGGACTGTGATCAACATATCAATGTCAGTATCAGTGTCAGTCTCAACGTCCGTCTCAGCGTCAGTCTCAGTGTCAGTCTCAGTGTCAATCTCCGGTGAATAAACATGAGTGGTAAACCCGGCTGAATGTTATTCCTGTGGGTGGACTAACCAGTTATTTATTATGTACTGAGTATTTCCTTGGGAAGATTTAAATTCATGAGCTACTTGAATTCGAATGGTGAAATATAAGCCCTTTATGTGATGTCGCTCAGACGTCCGGCTGTGGCATTCTTGTTATCTACTTTTGATATAAGCCCTTTATGTGATGTCGCTCAAACGTCCGACTGTGGCATTATTGTTATTTACTTCTGATATAAGCCCTGTATGTGATGTCGCTCAGACGTCTGACTATGGCATTTGTGTTATTTACTTTTGATATAAGCCCTTTATGTGATGTCGCTCAGATGTCCGACTGTGGCATTCTTGTTATTTACTTTTGTTATAAGCCCTGTTCGAGATGTCGCTTAGACGTCCGACTGTGGCACGTACTGTCGTTTATGTTTCAATATAAGCCCTTTATGTGGTGTCGCCCTGACACCCGACTGCGGCATGTTAATTTATTTTTACCTTTCGAGGCGTCGCTTCAGACACCCGATAGGTCTTCAGTTATTTTATTGGGATTTCGGGAGGACTACCGCCTGACTTCCTTTTTATTTAACATCCAGTGCAAATTTATTATCTGAGTGTGCATTACTAGTCTGCTGATGTGCATCATGTTTGCATTTGTTATATCTTATGTCCAAACTATCTTGCGAGTACATTCAAAGTACTCACCTGGCTTGTTGATTTGGCCAGATGTTGATGAAGGCGATCTTATGGATGAAGAGTACGATAGCGAGTTCGACGCCTAGAGGAGTCCCAGTCAGTCCCGTGCGATCCTGGAGCTGGTCACTTGTATTATATATGCTTCCGCTACCCTAATAAAACCATCGAGCCTCACTCCGGCGCTTGATAAGCTGTAAGATTTAGGAATCATGTCACCCACTTCACTGTGACATAACCACCACCACTTTTAATTATGAGTCAGTAGTTATGCCACCATACTCTTTGTGTCATATCCGCCTTTATGTATAATATCAGCATGCTTGTAATAAATTGTTGAGCAGCCTCAGCTCAACCTTGTATAATATTTAGTACTTCTGGATTTCTGTATCAAGGATTTGTCTACCAGTAAGGAGGATTTTTTCTATACTGGTCTAATAAAATGGTCGATTTTTCAATAAATATTTTATTAGAAAACCGGTCCTGACAACCTTGGTATCAGAGCCAGGCTGACTGTAGGAAGCCACTAGGTGCGATCGCTAATCGGTTATTAGCGTAATAAGTGCTATTATTTAACAATTTGCAAATGTAGCAATTTTCTGATGGTCATCATAAATTTATGATTTGACTATTCGGAATTTTTGTCTACCTTTGTAGATGGCTGGCAGCAACAGTGAGTCACAGGTGTTCGCCAATGTACCTGAGGGGTTTATCAAGCTTCTCGTCTCCATCATCAAGGTCGTGATCGGGCCATCGGCTTGTCCGGAGTTCACACTCTACCAGCACAAGATCAGCGATAGTGTGTCTATGCACCAGGCCGCAGTGCAATCCAAGGGAGGACGTTCTGAGTCACGCCGCTTCCGATTTGTGGGAAGGGCCATGCCTACGGAGAGGCATGCCATGCAGATGGCTGCCCGTGAGGAGATAGCTCGTCTCCGTGATGCTCTTCCTTCGATGAAGGCTCATCGCTACCGCTTCCTCCCATGCCACGTGCCATACACTTGTCACTATGCATTCGCTTGCCCTAGGGGAGAGAGAGATGAGGCTATTGAAATGTTGGTTGAGTATCTCAAAGCTCTTGAGGCAGCTTTTGATAACCTCGTGGATGACTTTGTGGCTGCTCGTATGGACTTCGTGCAGGGCTGTTCCGCCAACGGGAGGGAGCTCCTCCATACAGCACCACCACTAACTTTCGTCTCGTCCTTAGCATCCTATACACCTGCCATCTTAGCCACCGCATGCCGCCTGCCTACCACTAAGGAGTTTGACCAAGTCATTGCTCCTACTCCAGTTAGTGCTGCACCACCTGCCGCGCCCGCACCAACTCCTCAACTCAGTATTTCGCGCCTGGAGCCTATTAGAGAGGAGGAGGTTGAGTCTCCAGCATCACTGGGTCTTACCCTCGGCAGGCCGAGGGAAGTTTTTACCATCTCCGGCTGAGTGCGCCTAGTAGTCGTGCGATGTACCAGCTTGTATGATATGTTTATATGTATATAGGTTTGGTGAGAAGTAGTTTGTGTGCGCATCATGTAGGAACTCGGAGAAGTGCACTAGCCTAAATAACATGTCAGGAAGGTGTACACACATCCTGAGTGATATATTGTATAATTATGACTTGCGTGTAAGATATGTACTGAGCGGTCCTTCTCCATGCGCAATCAAGTATTCTCTTGAAAAATCTTGGAGTCTTTAAAAACTCCGCCTTTGCAAAATTATTTATTTTTGCCACTCAGTTTTTCTCATGAGTTCTGCAAAAATACCCCAGAGTGGAAAATGCCTCGTCCCTGGACTCGTTCCATGCCAAGTCCGCCGGAAGAAAATTATGGTACCCAGACAAGTAACAATTTCACAAAGGGGCAGTCAAGTCAGCAAGGCAGTGAAGCAACATTTTCTCAAGTATGCCGCCTTTATGAGCAAAGCCAACAGCAGCATCAAGAAATGATGAATCATGTTATCAATATGGGAAATCACCGTGAACCATATCAGCAGCATTCCAAATTGTCTGAACTACAAAAGACGCGTCCCCCAACGTTCTCTCACGCTGATAGACCTCTTGAGGCCGATGATTGGCTTCGAGACATTTGAAGTAAGTTAATTATTGCATAATGTTCGGACCGTGAGAAGGTACTTTACGCACCTCACTACCTCACGGGAGCAGCTGCATCATGGTGGGAAAATTTCCTACACATGCACCCCAATGAAAATAACATCACCTAGGAAGAATTTAAAGAAGGTTTTCGTGGGGCGCACATTCCCAGAAGCATTATGAAGATCAAGAAAAGGGAGTTTGATGACCTCAAGCAGAGAAGCATGACAGTGACTGAGTACAATAGTCAGTTTACTCAATTATCTCGTTATGCCAACGAAGAGCACATGACTGAAAATAAAAATATGGAAAAAAAATTGGACGGTCTGGCACCAGCACTTAAATGCCAGCTGGTTGTACACTGAAGGAAATATGCCCTAGAGGCAATAATAAATTTATTATTTATTTCCTCATATCATGATAAATGTTTATTATTCATGCTAGAATTGTATTAACCAGAAACATAATACATGTGTGAATACATAGACCAACATAACGTCACTAGTATGCCTCTACTTGACTAGCTCATTAATCAAAGATGGTTATGTTTCCTAACCATAGACATGTGTTTTCATTTGATTAATGGGATCACATCATTAGGAGAAAGATGTGATTGACCTGACCCATTCCGTTAGCCTAGCACTTGATCATTTAGTATATTGTTATTGCTTTCTTCATGACTTATACATGTTCCTGTAACTATGAGATTATACAACTCCCGTTTACCGGAGGAACACTTTGGGTGCTACCAAACGTCACAACGTAACTGGGTGATTATAAAGGAGTACTACAGGTGTCTCCGAAGGTACATGTTGGGTTGGCGTATTTCGAGATTAGGTTTTGTCACTCCGATTGTCGGAGAGGTATCTCTGGGCCCTCTCGGTAATGCACATCACTATAAGCCTTGCAAGCAATGTAGCTAATGAGTTAGTTACGGAATGATGCATTACGTAACAAGTAAAGAGACTTGCCGGTAACGAGATTGAACTAGGTATTGGATACCGACGATCAAATCTCGGGCAAGTAACATACCAATGAAAAAGGGAACAACGTATGTTGTTATGCGGTTTGACCGATAAAGATCTTCGTTGAATATGTAGGAGCCAATATGAGCATCCAGGTTCCGCTATTGGTTATTGACCGAGAATAGTTCTAGGTCATGTCTACATAGTTCTCGAACCTGTAGGGTCCGCACGCTTAAAGTTACGATGACAGTTTTATTATGAGTTTATAAGTTTTGATGTACCGAAGTTTGTTCGGAGTCCCTGATCACGGACATGACGAGGAGTCTCGAAATGGTCGAGACATAGATATTGATATATTGGAAGCCTATGTTTGGACATCGGAAGTGTTCCGGGTGAAATCGGCATTTTACCGGAGTACCGGGAGGTTACCGGAACCCCCGGGTGACCTAATGGGCCTTAGTGGGCCTGGTGGAGGAAGAGGAGAAGGGGCCAAGGGGCAGCCGCGCGCCCCTCCCCCCCCCCCCAGTCCGAATAGGACAAGGAGGGGAGGCGGCGCCCCCCCCCCCCTTTCCTTTCCCCCCTCTCCTCCTCCCCCCCAAGTCCTAGTCCAACTAGGGAAGGGGGGGAGTCCTACTCCCGGTGGGAGTAGGACTATTCCGGCACGCCTCCTCCTATGGCCGGCCGCACCCCCTTGCTCCTTTATATACGGGGGCAAGGGGGCACCCTAGACACACAAGTTGATCTACGGATCGTTCCTTAGCCGTGTGCGGTGCCCCCCTCCACCATATTCCACCTCGGTCATATCGTCGCGGAGTTTAGGCGAAGCCCTGCCCCGGTAGAGCATCATCATCATCACCACACCGTCGTGCTGACGGAACTCATCCCCGACACTTTGCTGGATCGGAATCCGGGGATCATCATCGAGCTGAACGCGTGCTGAACTCGGAGGTGCCGTACGTTCGGTACTTGGATCGGTCGGATCGTGAAGACGTGCGACTACATCAACCGCGTTGTCATAACGCTTCTGCTTACGGTCTACGAGGGTACGTGGACACACTCTCCCCTCTCGTTGCTATGCATCACCATGATCTTGCGTGTGCGTAGGAAATTTTTTGAAATTACTACGTGCCCCAACAGGTGGAGCTCCGAGGGGCCCACGAGGTAGGGGGCGTGCCCAGGGGGTGCGCCCTCCACCCTCGTGACCGCCTCTGGCACTTCTTGGAGTCGGGTCCAAGTCTCCTGGGTCACGTTCGGTTGGAAAATCACGATCATGAAGGTTTTTCACTTTACGGATTTCAAAACACTTTTGGACAAAGCTATTACATTAGAAAATGAGAGCCACTGCTTGGAGGACATTCGCAAGTGCAAAAGGGACAAGACTACTCATGCTCGCAACAACCAGAACAAGACTGTTTTTCAGAAAGTTGGAGCGAACAAATCCACAACCATTGCTCCATGCCCAAACAAAAAATTTCATGCAAGAGACAAGGATTTTACATATCACCCAGGTGTTACTTGCTACACTTGTGGAGAGGAAGGACACTATGCCAAACAGTTCCCAAAGCCAAGAAACTCGGCCCCAAGCCGAACAACAGTGGAAATAATTTAACACCCAAGCATAACAACTTCAACCCCAATAACAACCACAAGAAGGGTCACTTGAACCATGTGACCAAGGAGGAAGCACAGAATGCCCCAGATATCGTACTCGGTACGTTCCCTGTCAACACAATACCTGCCACGGTTTTGTTTGATTCTGGAGCTTCTCACTCGTTCATTTCAAAGAAAATTTGCTTTGCAACATGATTTTTCGATGCTTCCCTTGGAAAAATCCATGACCATCAAGTCCCACGGGATTAAGCAAATAACTGAGAGTTACTGCCAGGGTGTGGTTATTGAGATTGAGGGACTAAAGTTTCAGTCAAACCTCATTGTATTGGAAAATAAGGGACTGGATGTTATCCTAGGAATTGACTGGTTAACCACCAACAAGGGATTTATCGACTGCTTCAATCGAACTGTAATTCTTACTCATCATCACAGGAACACGATAAAAATTGCAGCTCAAGAAAGACAAATATCACGGCAACCAAGGTTGAACAAGGTGGACATTTCAGAGTTAAGAAAAGTTGCAGTGGTGTGTGAGTTCCCTGATGTATTTCCCAAAGAACTACCAGGCATGCCACCAGACCAGGAAATAGAGTTCATCACTGAACTAGCACCTGGAACCACCCCGATTTACAAAAACCCTATAGAATGGCACCCTCCGAGTTGGTAGAATTAAGGAAGCAAATAAAAGAATTACTGGACAAAGGACTTATACGAGCCAGCTCCTCACCATGGGGTTCACCAGTATTATTTGCCAAGAAAAAGGATGGGACACTGAGATTATGTATAGACTATCAAGCACTCAACATGGTCACCATCAAAAACAAATATCTGATGCCACGGATAAATAATTTATTTGACCAACTCGCACAAGCCAAGGTTTTCTCAAAAATTGATTTAAGGTCGGGGTATCATCAATTAAAGGTACGGGCGGAAGACATCCCTAAGACAATATTCACCTCTAGATACGGATTATATGATTTACAGTAATGCCGTTTGGACTGACAAACGTCCCCGCATATTTTGTCCACCTCATGAACAAAGTGTTTATGAAATTTATGGACAAATTTGTTGTGGTGTTCATTGATGATATTCTGGTATACTCTAAGACACCAGAAGAACATGCTGAACATCTCAGAATTGTACCGGCAGAATTAAGGAAACATCAATTATACGCCAAATTCAGCAAATGTGAATTTTGGCTAAGACAGGTTGGTTTTCTAGGCCATGTATTGACCCAAGAAGGTGTTGCCGTAGACCCAGAGAAAGTCAAGGTCGTACTTGGCTGGAAACCACAAGCCAATGTAACAGATGTACGAAGTTTCTTGGGAATGGCAGGATATTACCGAACGTTTATTGAAGGGTTCTCAACCATAGCAAAACCGATGACATAATTACTCAAGAGGATAAGAAATTTGTATGGAGTGAAGCTTGCACGAAAAGTTTCCAAGAACTCAAAAGGAAATTAACAACAGCACTAGTATTGGTTGTGCCAGACATACACAAAAGTTTTGAAGTGTATTGTGACGCATCTCGGAAGGGCCTCGGGTGCGTATTAATGCAAGAAGGAAAAGTAGTCGCATACGCTTCCAGGGAACTACGAAAGCATGAAGAAAATTATCCTACTCATGACTTGGAGTTGGCAGCAGTCATTCATGCACTCAAAGAGTGGAGGCACTTTTTGCTTGGAAATCGTTGTGAAATATATACGGACCATAAAAGCCTCAAATATATTTTCACACAACCAGAACTCAATTTACGACAACGGCGCTGGTTGGAATTAGTGAAAGATTATGATGTTGGCATTCACTACCATCCAGGAAAGGCAAATGTAGTGGCAGATACTCTTAGTCGAAACCCCAGCTCGGGCAACGACAGTCTACAGAACTTGAGACCTGAATTTCAACAGGAGTTCACCAAACTCAACTTGGTGATGGTCACTGAAGGCAATATGTCAAATTTGGAAATATAGCCCACCCTAATGGAACAGATTAAGAAGGCTCAGCATGGACACCCCAGCATCGAAGGCATAAAAAGAAAAGTGAGTCTGGGCAAGGCCTCAGAATTCGTCATAGACGATAAGGGAATATTATGGTACGGAGACAAACTTTGCGTACCAAATATAGAGGACCTCAAACAGCAAATTCTAGCCGAAGGCCACACCGCTCCATATTCAATCCATCCTGGAGGAACCAAAATGTACAAGGACATTCAGGAAAAAATTTGGTGGCACGGTATGAAGAGGGATATACCCACATTCATTGCATGTTGTGATTCTTGTCAGTGCATTAAAGCCGAGCACCAAAAACCAGCAGGACTATTATAGCCAAACAAGATACCTGAGTGGAAATGGGACGAAATTGGAATGGATTTTATTGTTGGACTACCTCGGTCACGACACGGAAATGATGCCATATGGGTCATCACAGATAGATTAACTAAGGTGGCACATTTCATCCCAGTAAAGACAACCCACACCACTCAGAAGCTTGCCAAACTTTATCTCTCCTGTATACTTTGTCTGCATGGGATTCCAAAGACTACAATATCCGACAGAGGCACTCAATTCATCTCTAGATTTTGGGATCATTTACAACAAGCTCTGGGAACTCAACTAGTATTCAGTACAGCATACCACCCCCAGACTGGAGGACAAACTGAACGTGTGAACCAAATTCTAGAGGACATGCTAAGAGCATGTGCTCTCACCTATGGAACCAGTTGGGAAGAAAGCTTGCCGTATGCCGAGTTCGCATACAACAACATTTACCAAGCCAGTCTGCAAATGGCACCTTTTGAAGCCTTGTACGGGCGAAGATGTCGTACCCCATTAAATTGGTCAGAAACAGGAGACAGTTGTATCTTCGGCCCCGACATACTCAAGGAAGCTGAGGAGAAAGTTAGACTAATCAGGGATCGACTCAAGACAGCGCAGAGCCGACAAAAGAGTTATTATGATCGAAAACATCGTGAAGTCAGCTTTGAACCTGGCGAATATGTGTACCTACGAGTATCTCCTATGAGGGGCCTGCAATGATTCAAATTTAAAGGAAATCTAGCTAGCGCCACGGTTTATTGGACCCTTCTGTGTGACTGCACGAAGAGGCACAGTAGCCTACCAGCTAGACCTACCTGAAGAACTGTCAGACGTCCATGATGTGTTCCACGTCTCATAGTTGAAGAAATGTGTAAGCAACCCAGAAAAGCATGTATCTCATGAGAGCATTGACGTGCAACCAGACCTCACCTATAGGGAACATCCAATAAAAATATTGGATGAGTCTGAAAGAAGGACCCGTCGGAAAACAATTAAGCTTTTCAAGGTTAAGTAGAGCAATCACACCGAGGATGAAGCAACATGGGAAAGAGAGGATTTTCTTCAGACAGAGTACCCACACCTATTTGAGGATCAGCTGAAATCTCGGGGACGAGATTTTTCCTAAGGGGGTAGGTGTTGTAACACTCCAAAAAATTTGATTTGGTTTTTATCAAATTCTTTAATTAATTGGAAGGAGGTTATTTAAATTTTTTTAAAGACTCTCCTTCTCAAAAAAATTCTTTTATGACAAGTATTTTTTATGGGTTCTTCCCAACCTTGATTTTGGTCTTGAAGATTTTTCACCTTGTGTTGGCTCAACACAAATAATTTTTGGAAGGTTTTTACAATTCTTTTTATTAAAAGGAATTCCTATAAATTATGGATTTATTCTTTCCCATTCAAAGATTTATCTTTTGCCATGACCTATGTTGAAAACTTTCTTCCAAACCCACCTCCCTACTTTGGGTCAACCCAAGCATCCAATTCCAGCAAGTTTCAACTTCCCATAGATCTTATTCTATTTATTTTAACCTCAAAATCTTTTCTGTCATTTAATTTGGGCCTTAGAGATTTACAAAGGAACTGCCATATTTCCTTTGAGTTTTGACTCCAAATAAATTCCTCTGGCTAGTCCTTAGCACCCTCAACCAAGATCCATCAAGATCGGCTGGTCCACAGTTCAAATTTTTCAAAATGTGCTTGCTGCAAGTTTGGACCAGATTTGCCATTTTTGGTGAAATTCATTCTTTTTCTCTTCCTAAAAATCTGAGATAATTCAGGCAGTCTCTAGATGCATCAAGAGATCACCTCACCAAGGATCAGCACAAGGAAAATTTTCCATGTGCCTAAATCATTTCGTCGAACAGCTGGTGTGCACTGTTTCTGTCAAATTCAGAAAAATTCAGTGTTCAGTTTTCAGTGGAAGTGTCGTTTTCTTCAGAACCCCAACGTCGATCTCACCAATGCATGCGTTCGCGCCTTGCTCACTCCTCCTCCTTCTTATCCATCGCGCCGCACGGTCGTCTGGACGGGTGCGAGCGTCGGCGGTGAGCTGGCAGAGGTACATCACCCCCCGTGAGCGGCGACAACAACGCTCACTGCGGCCGCCAGAGAAGCTCGGCGAGGTACGGCGCCGTCCAGCACCGCCCACACCACCAGGAGCCTCCGCGTGGCCGTCCTCTTCTCTGCGCGCGCTACAGGACCGTCGCCGTGGCCTAGAAAGCACAGAGGGCGCTCTTTGCCGCCGACGTGCCCGTGAGGCCGTTCGATCAAAGGCTTGGAGTATCGCCCAAGTTGTACCAGGATTAGCTGTTGAATAGAGCCAGTGGACCAATCCGAAGATGCCCAGTCACCTAAACCTCCAGCCCGGCCACTGCCTCGCTGTAATCGCTCGCCGGAGAAATCCCGTTCTCGGCAACCGCCTCAGGTCGGCTATAAATGGAGGTCCCGAGCTCGGCTTCGACCCAGCACCACTCCTCCACTTCACTAGGACCACGACCAACCACTAGAAGGACCTCGAGGAGGCCTTCTTCCCCAAATCCGGCTACCCCGATCCGCTTCGGGCTCCGGCAAGATTCTCTCTGGTGAGAGCACCCCCGCCTCCCAAACTGCATTAGTAGCCTCCTAGTACACCCATTCCTCTAACCCGCGCTTCAATTTGGCGTCTGCAGCCCTCCTGGTGAGATCCATCCTCGACCGAACCACCGTCCGCCGGAGAGGAGGCCGCCGTCGACGTGGTGCTCGCCGACGACCAACTCCACCACCCACAGACGCGGGAGAGCTCCGTGAGTCCGTAGGTACCCTCCACTCCCCCTGCCTCGCCGTGGATCGACGTCGGCGACCACCGCGAGCCTCGGGCACCGGCGGGACTCTGTTCTGATTTTTAAACCTGACGGGTGGGACCCCCTCGTCAGCCTATTTTTTTTTCTTTTGTCGAAACGTTTTCTAAAAGCGCCTTCGGGCAAAGTACGTTTTCTAACCAAAAAGTTTTCCGTTTTTTTTAAACTAGCCCCTAGAAAGTTTCTGTTTCATCACAGATTAGTCCCTGGACTAAAACCTCTATAACTTTTAAACAAGAGATGATTTTGAGCTGATTCTTTTTCTGTCATCTTTATTTTTCTATCTAGTTTTTTATCATATTTATTTGAAAAATATTTGGAACAATTTTATGCACGCACGGTATTTACGTTAGTGTCCGATTTCTTTTATAACGTAGATACAGAAGGAGGTGACGGAGCCGCAAACTTCACCGAGCTAGACTCCGACTACTCCGAACCAGGAAAGCATGTTTGAACCTTTGATATGATGAGTGTCTTGCATGTTTGCTTGAGTATTTTTCTCATGGCATGTTTATATAAGCATTAGTGAATGTTATATTGCATGCAAGGCAAACTACAAGTGAGCTTCGAAATTTGATGTGTTCATATGATGGTGAGATAACATGATCATGTGGTGGCATGATAGGTTGAAAGCTGGTGTTGTTGAAGCATGCCAGTCTTATGTCAACCGTTTAACTCCAGTATTAACGTGGATCAAGTCATGTTCCCGTTCGTCCCCTTTTTCGTGCTGCCACATGTCTTCTGCAAAGAATGCGGTCTAATCAGTTGCAAACCCCTTTCCTTGTACACACCAAATAGAGGGGCCCTGATGAGGGTTCCATGGCCCTGGATTAAAGCCCGTCATCCATCAGGGGGCATGGGTGTTTCCGGTTGGGACCGAGAGGGGGGCACCCCTTAGAGCGCGCGATATAAATTTGATCCCATGCTACTCGAGGTTGTGGCCTCCCCGTCTTAGAGTTTTTTCTTGAATGTTGCCTAGGGTGATTCCTGGCAGCGGAATGTGGAATGGGTGTGTACTAGATTGATGTGTTTCTTCTAAAATACCGTAAACGGAACTAGTCCTTTGTGACTACGGAAATCCGTTGGCTGTGGGTAAAGAGTACAAACTCTGTAGAGTCAAAACCATTCGAGTAACTGTGTCCATGTTCAAGGACTATGATCAACATATCAATGTCAGTATCAGTGTCAGTCTCAACGTTCGTCTCAGCGGCAGTCTCAGTGTCAGTCTCAGTGACAATCTCCGGTGAATAAACATGAGTGGTAAACCCGGCTGAATGTTATTCCTGTGGGTGGACTAACCAGTTATTTATTATGTACTGAGTATTTCCTTGGGAAGATTTAAATTCATGAGCTACTTGAATTTGAATGGTGAAATATAAGCCCTTTATGTGATGTCGCTCAGACGTCCGGCTGTGGCATTCTTGTTATCTACTTTTGATATAAGCCCTTTATGTGATGTCGCTCAAACGTCCGACTGTGGCATTATTGTTATTTACTTCTGATATAAGCCCTGTATGTGATGTCGCTCAGACGTCCGACTGTGGCATTTGTGTTATTTACTTTTGATATAAGCCCTTTATGTGATGTCGCTCAGACGTCCGACTGCGGCATCCTTGTTATTTACTTTTTTATAAGCCCTTTTCGAGATGTCGCTTAGACGTCCGACTGTGGCACGTACTGTCGTTTATGTTTCAATATAAGCCCTTTATGTGGTGTCGCCCTAACGCCCGACTGTGACATGTTAATTTATTTTTACCTTTCGAGGCGTCGCTTCAGACACCCGATAGGTCTTCAGTTATTTTATTGGGATTTCGGGAGGACTACCGCCTGACTTCCTTTTTATTTAACATGCAGTGCAAATTTATTATCTGAGTGTGCATTACTAGTCTGCTCATGTGCATCATGTTTGCATTTGTTATATCTTATGTCCAAATTGTCTTGCGACTACATTCAAAGTACTCACCTGGCTTGTTGATTTGGCCAGATGTTAATGAAGGCGATCTTATGGATGAAGAGTACGATAGCGAGTTTGACGCCTAAAGGAGTCCCAGTCAGTCTCGTGCGATCCTGGAGCTGGTCACTTGTATTATATACACTTCCGCTACCCTAATAAAATCATCGATCCTCACTCCGGTGCTTGATAAGCTGTAAGATTTAGGAGTCATGTCACCCACTTCACTGTGACATAACCACCACCACTTTTAATTACGAGTTAGTAGTTATGCCACCATACTCTTTGTGTCATATCCGCCTTTATGTATAATATCGGCATGCTTGTAATAAATTGTTGAGCAGCCTCAACTCAACCTTGTATAATATTTAGTACTTCTGGATTTCTGTATCAAGGATTTGTCTACCAGTAAGGAGGATTTTTTCTATACTGGTCTAATAAAATGGTCGATTTTTCAATAAATATTTTATTGGAAAACCGGTCCTGACACACGGCATGCTGCATCATCGCATGAGGAGGCGAGTCCGTCACATCCGTGACCCCACTATCTATCTTAGGGGTGTGGCTCTGGGGTGTGTGCGGTGTGGGGTGGAAACAGAATAACCGCATTGCGTCCTGTCAAAACCTAGCGCAGCAATGCGGTAGCACGAGGCCGAGCAAGGGGGGGGTCGGGACCCCCCTCCCCTCCCCCTACGAGGCCGAGACAGGAACGAGCCGGAGCAGGCGATGATGCGGTGTGCCGCGTCGTCGCATGCGGAGGCGAGTCCGTCACATATGTGACCCCACTATCTATCTTAGGGGTGTGGCTCTGGGGTGTGTGCGGTGTGGGGTGGAAACAGAATAATCGCATTGCGTCCTGTCAAAACCTAGCGCAGCAATGTGGTAGCACGAGGCCGAGCAGGGGGGAGGGGGGTTGGGACCCCCCTCCCCTCCCCCTTGCGAGGCCGAGACAGGAACGAGCCGGAGTAGGCGACGACGCGGCGTGCCGCGTCATCGCATGCGGATGCGAGTCTATCACATCCGTGACCCCACTATCTATCTTACGAGTGTGGCTCTGGGGTGTGTGCGGTGGGGGTGGAAACAGAATAACCGCATTGCGTCCTGTCAAAACCTAGCGCAGCAATGCGGTAGCGCGAGGCCGAGCAGGGGGGGTCGGGACCCCCCCCCTCCCCTCCCCCTGCGAGGCCGAGACAGGAACGAGCCGAAGCAGGCAATGATGCGGCGTGCCGCGTCATCACATGCGGAGGCGAGTCCGTCACATCCGTGACCCCACTATCTATCTTGTTTTTATGTTGTGTATTTTAGGTATGAACTTCATCTCTTTTTGTACTTGAACTTCTTCTTTTTGTTACTTAGTGTTTATTTATTCATGTGCCTTTACTTCTTTGATTAGTGTACTTGAACTTTTGTTCTTTATTTTCTGAACTTCTTTTCTCTTGTTTTTTTAGGTGCATATTTTCTATTTATATTTTTCTTCCCTTGGTAGTGTATTTTCCATCGATTTTTGGTTTTATGGATATCAGCAGTGCTGTTGTATGATCTTATCTCATTATAATAGATGCATTCAAATGGTGCATTCATTTATCTATAGATGTATTTACTTTTATAGCTGTTGGGGGTAAAACTGCAATTTCACCGGCGCTGCAACTCCCACCACGACAGATAGGCATTAGCTGACCATCTCCCTCGCCACCACCTGTCAGAAAACCCCTCTCCCTCTGTCGCTCGCTCTCTCCCCCCTCTCCGTCGCTCCGCTACCTTCTTCCACTGCAACTTCCCCTGATTTCTCCGCCCCTGTCCCCTTCCCTCGCGAGTGGAGTAACCGGCGCACGCCCCCGCTCCTATTTCTCCCCCGCGCCACGCTCTCCCTCGCCCAGCCTGCTCTCCTCTGCTCTGAAGCGAGGGCGGCAACTGCTTGCGCGTGGTGTTGTGGGGAGTGAAGAACCGCCGCGGATTCGTGTGTGCGCGGGTCGTTTGGAGAGGTACAAACGCTGCCCCTTGCCCCCACCCTCCCCCCTAATGCTTGTATTTACTTTCGCTAGATCTGTGGAGGCCTACCTATTTTCCCTATTTGCTCTCGCGTCCGCCTCCTACCCCCTATTTCTGATGGTTTGGTGGGACATTAGGTAGGGCTCTTGTGCGTGTGGTGGTTGGAATGCATTCCCCCATGGCCAGATTTGTTTGTGATATGCTTGTGTGTGGATTTTCATTTCCCCTTTGTTGATTTTAGCAGTCAGATGCATGTCAGAGAGGGTGTGGTGTGATTGTTGATGCTAGATCTGTTGTATCTCATTGCATTAGTGTTGTGGATTTGGAGGTCTAGATTATGTTCGTGACATTGTAGTTAGTTTATGGATACATTTTTTGTTATGCTTGCCTATATGTGCTACTGTCATCTATTCATACTTGTTGGTTCTAGTTGTTTCTAGTTGGTTCTAGGGTTTGATTCGGTTTCCTTTTTTGCATTTTGTTGTATGATTTTCTACTTGCTAACTATATGGAATCAATCTTCTGTTTTTACAGGTTGTTCTAGTGTTTGGAGTTGCATTCATCAAGACGGTTGTGTTGTCATGGCTTCAAAATCTTCTCCAGGTATCTTAATGTAGTTGTATATTGTATTTTAAATAGTAGTATTGTTATATATGGCTGCCCATATCACTTGGTTTTCTTGTTGGACTGCCAGTCTTAGTAGTGTGAACTTCTAACAAGGTTTATGTTTATGCGTGCCATTTCACATAGTTTATGTGTGTGCCGTTTCATATTTATAGTGTATATCTTTGTTTTTGGTTTCTTGTTGTCATGTTCATGGTCTTGACATTTAGTTTGCCTGTGAAATACTATTTGTGGTCATGCTACATCTTTTTTATGTGCTACTAGCTTTGGTCACGTAGCTGAACTTCTCGTTTTAATTATTGTTTGTTTATAATGAAATTTGGTTGAACTTCTGTTATGCACCTTTTGTTTTACTGCTTTGTTATATATCTGTTGAACTTTTGGAGATTAATCTTGTATGTAGTAGCACCTCTGGTGTAGATTGTTTTTATATTTAGTATGTAATTTTTAGATTGTTTTGTTGTGTTTGCTGCTTTGTTAGGTATTGTTGAACTTCAGGGTATTGGACATTGATGTAAAAGTAGAAGTCCCTTTTGGTGTAGGATTGTGGATTAGAACTCGGCTACCTTTTTCTTGCATTTTTTGTAGTTGGTGATGAGTTGAATAGTTCTGAAAAAAATGTCTGTGATCAAGATGGAGCTTCAGAAGTTAATACTGATGCTCCAATATCTGATGCGGCCAAATCACCCATTTTTCCTTTGACTGTGATTGCTGAGGTTGCTTCATGCCTTGAGAATTTTTCAAGCCTCGAGGATCTTGCTTCTGCAGCTCTTGCTTCACCTAGTATGTGAAACCCCTTTTCTTTTCATTTTAAATTCTTGAGGCGTGTTTTTTTAACTTGTTCATGTCAGTTTTTTTTGTTTTTGTTCCTGGCTTTTTTTATTTTTTGCTTTGATTTTTTGTGTTCTTTGCAGATGTGTCCACAGAGGAGGAAGCTGTGAACACCATCAACGAAGTTTTATCTGAGTTGGATTTATCGAAAAACCCTGCTGCTGCTGAGGAGGTGGCTTCGTCAGTCAAAGGTTGTGATTTCGTTCCGGATCCTTTAGATGTCAGAGACGCAGTCGCGGTCTGTTGATGGCACTGAACCTGTCACGCAACCTGAGGATGTGCCTCTTCAGCTTCTTCTGGAGGACCAACGTAAGAGGAAGAAGCAAGAAGATTTTGAGAAGAATAGGGCGGCCCGCCTTCAGAAAGGTTCTGATGTTCCTGGATCTGTCCATGTGGTTGAGGTCACGGTTGAGGAAGACGTGCCGGGTGGCACTGATGGCACGGTTGTCCCTGTTAAGAAGAAATTCAAGTAGACCGCTGCGAGGAAGCATATAATTGGTGATGTTACTCCTCAGAGGAGCCCACGTGTTTCAAGGCCTGTAGAAGTTGCTGAAGATGAAGGGCTAGGCCTCGGTGGTATGCCACGCCGTAGTCCTCGTGTGCTTGCCACTGCCGCGTCTACACCTTCTCCGCTTGGTGCTGGTGCATCTGGTAAGGGGAAGAAATGCGGCGTCAAGCGCAAGGTTGCACCTGCAAAGGTCAACAAGGGTGAGAAGAAGCATTCTCGTGCTAATCCAGAGGACAAGGATGATGCTGATTTCAACGCTGATGACGAGGACGACGATGATGATGATGATGCCGTTAATCAGGTATGAATGTCTCATGTTTACCGCTTTTTATAGCATTTGTCGCTATTGTTGTAGTTTTTTTGTTTTTAGCACTGCCTTGGCGTACATAGCTAACCTTCATATAGACGAGTAAATGAGCTAAACTGCTTGGCTTGTATGGTATTACTGCCTTTGTGTACATAGTTGGACTTCTGGATATATACATGAAGAAATCAACTTAACTTGTTGGTATACATGTTTTATTACTGCCTTGTTGTAAATGGTTGAACTTCTGCTATGTACATTTCCAACATTTTGAAAGCATGTTAACTTGTGGTCATACATGGTTGTACTGCCTATGTAGACATAGTTGGACTTCTGGTATTCATGTTTTATTACTGCCTTGTTGTACATGGTTGAACTTCTGCTATGTAAATTTCCAACATTTTGAAAGCATGTTAACTTGTGGTCATACATGGTTGTACTGCCTATGTAGACATAGTTGGACTTCTGAAATGTACTGGGTGTGTAATTTTGTAGGCATTAGTGGAATTTTGGTGTAGCTTGTGTATCTCATTGTGTATCTCATTTTTTTCAGTATCAGCTTGTGGAGCGGCCTGAGAGGAGGAAGAGAGGATGCAAAGCGCCTGAAGAAGGTGGCCAAGGAGGAGGTGACGCGAAATGTTTTAACAAGACGGTTCGCTGCTCACTAGGAGAGGTGAAGACGTGTGCAAAAATGCTACTGCTTAGGCACAAGACGAGGATTATCAAGGCCGGTTTTGGTTGTGTGTTTGACTAAAAGGTTGATTCCAACATTTCTCATCCTTTGATGGGCAACATCTACACGAGGATTGACCCTGCAACCATGATTCTGGACATGGGTGAGGTGAACAAGGTTTTGCGTATTACAAGTGATGCTATTCACCATCTGTTTGGATTCCCTCAAGGTAATCGTACCCCTCCTAGGCCCTCGAGTGATGGGTTTGATGAGGCTGTTATGAGGTTGAAGGGCAAGCTTGGGTACACTAGGAGTGACGACATCAAGACAAAGGATCTGCGGAATATCCTCGCGGAACTAGTGAAGGATGAGACGAAGGATGATCTTGCTCTGCAGGTGTTTTACCTGATTGTTTTCATGAAGGTGGTTATCCCTGGAACGTCTACACGAGTGTCCAGGGAGGCAGCAATGGCTGAGAATCTTGTGTTTGAGGATATGGAAGATATGGACTACTGCCAGTTGGTTGTTGATAACCTTTGAAGTGCTATTGTTAGGTATCATCAAGGTACTAGCAGAGGAGAAGCTGTCATAGGCTGTGCCATCGCACCGCTTCTTATGTACTTGGACTACCTTATCATTGGTAAGACGCCTAATGTTGACTTGAGGACGCCTCGCATCAATTACATGGATTAGGCCAAGCTTCTTGAGCTCGCTGCGGCTGACTTGGTCAAGAAAGGTGATGATGACCCAGCCAACTGGGTGTTTGGGAGACTACCTGTGAGTGTTTCTTCTTTCCTGTGTAGTTAGCACTACCTTTATGTGCATGGTTGAACTTCTGCTATGTACATAGCTGACCTTCTAGTTCATATAGACGAGTAAATTAGCTGAACTGCTTGGCTTATATGGTATTACTGCCTTTGTGTACATAGGTGAACTTCTGGATAGATTCATATGAAATTAGCTAAACTTGTTGTTGCACATGCATGGTTGAACTTCTACTATGTAAATTTCCAACATTTTGAAAGCATGTTAACTTGTGGTCATACATGGTTGTACTGCCTATGTAGACATAGTTGGACTTCTGGTATTCATGTTTTATTACTGCCTTGCTGTACATGGTTGAACTTCGGTTGTGTAAATTTCCAACATTTTGAAAGCATGTTAACTTCTGGTCATACATGGTTGTACTGCCTATGTAGACATAGTTGGACTTCTGAAATGTATTGCGTGTGTAGGCATTAGTGGTTTAGTTTGTGTATCTGATTGTTCTACCTTTTTTCCTTGTCATTGTCTTTTTTTCAGTATCAGCTTGGGGTACTAACTTGAACTTCTGCTACTGTCTTCTGTATTTCTACTCCATGTTCTTTCATTTGTTTTACGACGTGTTGACTTTTGTTTTTGTATATGTAATGGAAGACACAGGCTGAGGTTGTGTTCTTTATGCATATCGAACGTCCTGTTCTTACTATGCCTTGTGCCGCTGGCCTAGGTAGTGGAACTTCTCCGAGATTTGAATTCTCGCGGGATGTTAACACTGGTGCCCCCCTATAGATCCAGGAGGTTCTTCTGCCCGTGTGAGTGCTACAGGTGGCATTTCTTCCGAGAGTTTGTTTGATGCTGCCAATATTTCCCTTTCTAGGATTGATGGACTTCTTCTGCCCGTGTGAGTGCTACGGTTGGACGTCTTAGTCGTGTGGATGGGATTCTTCCTCCCGGTCACGGTTTTGATGCTGAGTCTTCGAAGGAGCTTTTGTTGATTGAAGCTAAATATCTTGTTGAGCTTCGTGAGAGCACTTCCCACCTCAGGAATAGCTTTGTGTTGTTCAAGGAAATGCGGGACGCCCGTTGCAAGCCTTTTGAAGATGAGGCGAGTGTTGTTGTGAGAGAGATTCAGAGGCAGGATTCCGTTCGTTTGGGTCGTGAAGGAGGCCCTATGGAGCGTACCGAAGAGGTTTGTTTATGTTGGCTTTTGATATTTCTTTTGCACTAGTGTTCATTGTTAGCTTTCAGTTATTACTGTTTTGTAGTCATAGGGTGACCTTCTCTGTTTATAGGACCTGAACTTCAAGTGCTTCAGCACCTGAACTTCTATGACTTTGATGACTGGCCCTTTTTGTTCATTTTTGTATCTTATGGTAGTTTGGTATGTTATCTGCTATGTTTACTGTATTTGGACTTCCATGATGTGTCAGTTGTGATAGCTGACCTTCTCTGATTATGTAACATGAACTTCTGCTGATTAGGTATTTGTTTTCTACATGATTATTTTCTAGTCTTTTTTCTTTTTGGTACTAGTGTTTCCTAGGTGACCTTCTCTGTTTATAGGACCTGAACTTCAAGTGCTTCAGCACCTGAACTTCTATGACTTTGATGACTGGCCCTTTTGTTTTCTTTTGTATCTTAACGGGAGTTTGATATCCGGTCTGCTATGTTTACTGTATTTGGACTTCCATGATGTGCCAGTTGTGATACCTGACCTTCTCTGATTATGTAACATGAACTTCTGTTGATTAGATATTTGTTTTCTACCTGATTATTTTTCTAGGCTGTTGATGATGGTGCTGGGGTTAGGGAGGATGTTTTACCTGTGAATGAAGATGATCATGTGCATGAAGCTGCCCCTGTGCATGATCCTTTCCCCTCTAGTGATGTATTAGTTGATGAGGTTCATGGCAGTGAAAATAAGGTATCATTTATCTTGTCCATTTGTCTCATTTTTTATTTTACTTGTTTGTGGTGCATTATTATCATTATGTGGCCCTTTGTAATGACTTTCTGTTCTTGGCGCAGAATGATGATGCTAGTGTTCCTCCAGAGAAGGTTGCAGACAAGTCTGTGTCAGGCACCGGCTGCTCCGACGGGGTGGACCCGACTGACCCTCAGTCGTCCATTGGTGCTGAGGTTTCTGATGTTGATCAAGGAAAGGCAGCTGAGGTTTCTGATGCTGAGCAGGGAAAGGCAGCTGAGGTTTTTGATGCTGAGCAGGGAAAGGCAGCTGAGGTTTCTGATGCTGTGCAGGGCAAGGCAGCTGGAGATATCATTTTGGAGGAAGATCCCGTCGAGGCTGCTGTTGAGACTGGTAGTAGTGCTGCTGCAGGCCAGGAGAAGTCTCCTGTAGCAGAGCCATCAGTTGTTGTTGATGCTGGTTCTCCAGCTCTTCATAGTGCTGCAGAGCCAACGGTTTTGTTGTTTCAGATTCTCCAGCTGCTCCAGCTGCTGCTGGTGTTCTTCCCGATGACGCTGCAATGTCAACTAGAGATGATGATGATGAAGAGACTGAAAGTGATAGCTATGGAGAGGAGGTTGATCATTCCAGTGCTGCCACTGGTCTAGACAAGAATCTATAAAGAGAGGAGCATGCTCCTCTCTTCTTTCCCCATCCCCATCCCTTTGTTGTTTATTTTTGTCCATGATATCCCTGTGAACTGCCTGTGTGGTGCAAGTTGAACTTCTGGTTTAGTGCTTTGTCGTGTGGGTTGTAAAATAAAGTTTAGTGAACCTATTTTGTATGTGGGGGTGTTTGTAATGTTGAGATGTGCCTGTGTTTGAATGTTGTGCTTGAATGTTGCTATCAATTAAACTATTGTGAATCTATGTGCTTGAGATGTTCTTCTTAATTGCTATTTGTTTTTGCTGAGCAGATAGTGACCTTGCTATCGTCCTAAAGAAGGTTGATGACTTTTATTTCAGTGTAACTAGGCTTAAGAATGTTCGTTCCAAGAGGTGAGTGCAGCTGTTCAATTTTTACATCCATATACCCCCTGTGAACTGTCTGTGGTTTCAAACCTGAACTTCTTTACTCTATGTTGCTGAACTTCTATTTTTTTTACTTCTCTGGTGCTGATCTTCTGGCCTTTTTGTACTGCATCTTGTGATGTAGCTGAACTTCTGGTCTTACATGTGTTATGAACTTCTTGAGTTTCCCGATGCTGAACTTCTTTTACTTTCTGTTTGCTTGCTTTAGATCAATGATTATGTTTCAAAACAATCAGTGTGAAGCTTCTGTTGAAGATGTCGCAATATCTTTTGCTCCTCGCGGAATGCTTCGGTCTAATGTGGCTGAGGTTGCACTCTACTGTCTACGTGCGAAGTACCAGGGATCACACAAACTCATCCTGCTATATTGGGTTTGTGTAAGTCAACCATATAGTGATTTCTTTTCCGTTTTGTTCCCTACCATTTTTTAGTTAAAACTTGTTTGTCTCATTTTTGTATTTTTCATATGTTGGTGTTGTCTGCATTATTTTAGGACAAGATTTTCAGAGGTCAATTTGATTCCCGTGTGAGGAAGTACTTCTTGGCGACTGGTCCAGATAGCATGGATGCACATGATTCAGTATGCAATATCTTGTTCTTTGTCTCTCTATTAGTTTTGCATTGCGATCCACTGTGTTTGTATTGTTTTATTTTTCTTTGTACCGTTTCATATTAATTTTTAGTTTTCAATGATACATGTGTTTATGTTGCTCCAGGTTGTTTTCCCCACTTTTGACCCACTTGAGATTCCTGCTTCCATGGGTGGTGTCGGTCATTGGGTGTCGATATTCCTTGACCTGAAGAATTCAAGGTTCCAGCTTCTCGACTCCCACTATGGACCAGAAGATGACTGTGCGGTACGCCTGTTTCGGTGGATGACCGGTAACATCAAGAAGCTTTGGAACAATGCCAGCAACGACAGGGAGACACTCTTCAACCCAGTTACTATTAACCATTTCCAATTGGATTGGATTGATGTCCCCCAGCAGAATAACAAGTATGAGTTTCACTTTTGTCTCTATCGCTTCTGTTTAACTGTAGTTGTACGTAAGGTGCGACTTGTTTTATTCGTTGGCTTTCTTTTTTTCTCCAACACTGTTCTTTTTTGTGTTTGATGGCAGTATCGACTGCAGATTCTTCATGCTTACGAATGTTAATTCGTTTCATGATGGGGTTCTTGCAAACTACTCCCATGAAAATATCTCGGATATCAGGAAGACATGGCTGTACTCAATCGCTTCTTCCAACCTGTTTGAGACAGACTTCTAGGCTCTGTTTGGCTACTACACATGTAAGTCTTGTAACTTAGACTGTTTACCTGTACTGCATCTTTTATTCTACAAGAACTTCATTATTTTTTGAACTTGAACTTTTGCTTGAGATCTTGCTGGCTACTGGTTTCAGATGGAGAGGAGCATTCCTTGTACATGAACTTCATTTTTTATCTTTTTTATTTTGCTTGTGTGTTTTATTTCAATATTTTTTCCTTCCATTGCTTACTTCGACACGAGCATTTGTTCTACTTGAACTTCAGAGATGATGCCTTTCTATGCTTTTGTTAGCTGTAGTTGAATGTTTTCCAGTTCATCAGTTTATCTTGAACTGTGCCTTTGGTTGTGCCTGAACTTCTTTTAGTTTTTAAATGCAACTAAATTTTTTAGATCAGCTTTAGTAGTGAACATGTCATCTATATTTTAGTTGGACTGCACATTTGTGCTGTGCCTGAACTTTAGTATTATTTAATGGTGTTTTTTGTCCTCCTTTTCTTTGACAGTGGAACCGTTGGACTTGACCGATTACCACTACTCATTCCTCGGGTCACAGGAATACCAGCCTAGGGAGGAATCGATGAGCACAACTCCGATAGAAGATGATAGACCTCGAACCCTTATTCCTTCCAAGTTGGGGAAGCAGGCTGGTGGTATTTGTGGTACTCCAAGAACCCCTTGCTCCAGGAAGGTTGGTGTAGTCGAAGCAGCCGAAGCAGAAGTGATTTCGTCTGATGATGATTTTGAAAAGATTGCTTACCGAAATCTGCTGTTGGTACTGTTGCTGGGAGAGGTGGGAAGAATGTTGTCATCACCAGGAGGAAACCGGCAGTTGAGTCTGGCAACATAACTACCTCCAAGCAAGCATTAAGATTGCCTTTGAAGTGGCGTTCTGTTGTCGCTCCCCTAAAAAAATACAGTTACCCTCATCTATCCGAGGCCCGGAAGTTGAGACAGTATGTGCTTAGTGAAGAGGGTCTGGAGAAGTATTCTGAGTGAGTTTTCTTCTTCTTAACTTTGTTGCTGCCAGAGATGCTACTTTGTGTCTGAACTTCTATTGTTGTAGTATCTGAACTTTTGTTCATTTCTCCCTTGCCTTGGAGTTATAGTGTCTGAACTTCTATTTTTGTGGTATCTGAACTTCTGTTTATCTCCCCTTGTCTTTTGAGTTATAGTATCTGACCTTCTATTGTTGTAGTATCTGAACTTCTATTTATCTCCCCTTGCCTTTTGAGTTATAGTATCTGACCTTCTATTGTTGTAGTATCTGAACTTCTATTTATCTCCCCTTGCCTTTTGAGTTATAGTATCTGAACTTCTGTTGTTGTAGTATATGAACTTCTGTTGATGTAGTATCTGAACTTCTGTTTATCTCCCCTTGTCTTTTGAGTTATAGTATATGAACTTCTGTTTGCTATTGTGTCTAAACTTCTAATAATTTTTCCCATCCTTTTAAATCTATAGGACAAGCTACTTGAAAGGATCGATATGGTTGACTAGAGGGGGGGTGAATAGGCAACTAACATTTTTTAATCTTTTCTTTATCAATTAAAACCTTGCAATAAAATAGGTTGTCTAGATATGCAACTATGTGAAGAACCTATATGATGCAATGACAACTAGCACACAAGCAAGTAATAGGTACAACACAAGTAAGCTTGCAAAAGTAAAGGCACGAAATAACCAAGAGTGGAGCCGTTGGAGACGAGGATGTGTTACCGAAGTTCCTTCCGTTTAAAGGGAAGTACGTCTCCGTTAGAGCGGTGTGGAGGCACAATGCTCCCGAAGAAGCCACTAGGGCCACCATAATCTCCTCACGCCCTCACACAATGCGAGATGCCGTGATTCCACTATTGGTGCCCTTGAAGGCGGCGACCGAACCTTTACAAACAAGGTTGGGGCAATCTCCACAACAATTGGAGGCTCCCAACAACACCACGAAGCTTCACCACAATGGAGTATGGCTTCGAGGTGACCTCAACCGTCTAGGGTTCTCAAACACCCAAGAGTAACAAGATCCGCTAGGGATAAGTGGGGGGAATCGAATATCTCTTGGTGGAAGTGTAGATCAGGCCCTTGTCACCCAATCCCGAGCAAATCAACAAGTTTGATTGGCTAGGGAGAGAGATCGGCCGAAAATGGAGCTTGGAGCAACAATGGAACATAGAGGTGGAAGAGGTGGTCAACTAGAGGTAGGAAACGCCCCTTATATAGTCAAGGAAGATATCCAACCGTTATCCACTTAGACCAGCCTGCGACATGCGGTACTACTGCTCCAGGGACGCGGTACTACCGCAAGGACACGCGGTACTACTGTGGGGGACCACGGTACTACCGCGGCAGCTGCAGAGACTATACCATAGGCAGAACTACCGCGAGCGCGGTACTACCGCGAGGCAGGTAAGGCAAAGTCTGGAAACGGCACGGATGAATAAAATTACATCCGTGCCTACTTCCGCGGTTAAAGAGACGATGCAAACATCCGTCACGGTACTACCGTCCACAAGGCGCGGTACTACCGTGTGGGTGCGGATGTAAAAAATTACATCCGCCCCTACTACCTTGAAGCAACTGCACTAGGCCAGGGAACCACGGTACTTCAGCTTGGGGGAGCGGTACTACCCTGGGCACCCGCGGTACTACCGCCCTAGGCGTGCGGTACTACCGTGTGGGCGCGGATGTAAAAAATTACATCCGCGCCTACTACCGCGACGCAGCGGTACTTGGCCTAGGAGCCACGGTACTACGACTCTGAGGGAGCGGTACTACCGTGGGCTCCTGCGGTACTACCGCGCATGGGCATGGTACTACCATGAGTGCATGCGGTACTACCGCTCCAGGGAGCAGTACTACCGCAAGCTCAGCAACAGTAGTCCAGACACTCACATAGAGGATAGACGGGGAATGCTCCAAAGTGCAAGGGAAAGGAGGAGACAATGAAAGAAACGTGTACGTGATGATTCCACCCGAACCTTTCCGACGTGGACCCCCTCTTAATAGTATGGCGCTCCTATGAGTCAAATCCACCAAAAAGAACGTAGAACAACACCGTCTTCAATAGTCTTCGAGGGGCACTGGATCGTCTCGTGCCTAGTGATGAAGCGTCTGAGAAACTCAAGGCACACGATTAGTCTGCAAAAGCATTGTCATCAATCACCAAAACACCTAAGGGATCAATATGCCCTTACAATCTCCCCCTTTTTGGTGGATTGATGACAATACGGGATTTGCACATAGATTAGATAATATTGAGCAAAGGCAAACCCCTCCTCTCTAGAATATAGACGAGCTCCCCCTAGATGTGTCCAATCTAGATGGATGCTTTGGACTGCATAGCACACAAACTAGGATCAACACCCCCCTATATTGTAGAGACAAAGGCATGATAACTAACATCTAAGCATAGCATAGCACAAAGGTAGCACAATATATCACAAGCTCGCTAAGATAGATAGAGTGCATATGTCTTACACCATATGAAATAAAGCAACCCAAAGCAACTGAAATGAGGTTCAAACGAGAAAGCAGCAAACACAACTCGCAAATCCCTACACTCTCTCCCCCTTTGGCATCGAGATGCCAAAAAGGCAAAGAGGACACCTACACACAAGGGGTGGCTCAAGCAGGGAACTCATTCCAACACTCCTCGTCAGACTCCTCGGCGGCAGGGATGGTCTCCTGACGTCCTCCTCAGAATCAGTCCACCTGTAGCCTTGCTTCTCCATCCACTCGGCCTCTGGAGTGATGCGATCCTCAGAACCACCAGACACGTCCTCGCCATACAGCTACAAGATCTTCTTGTCCCGGCGGCGACTCTCCTTAGATGCCACGTGAGTCCTGTACTGCCCCTTGGCTTGCATGCAGAAAAGAGTCTTCATCTTGTCCTTCAGCTTCTTGGCCCAGGAAGGCCTAGCAGCACGGCCCTCAGCAACATCCTCGGCACCAGCATCCTCCTCATCAACAGCAGCCCTAGCAGCAGACGCCTCAGCACGAGTAGTAGTGTTGGCCCAGTTGGGCTTGACACGGAGACAGATGGGATCATGGCGAATCCAGTCTGGAGCAAGGAACTCCTCACCAGGGAACATCTTCTCCCAAGTCTTCGAGATCAGCAGAAACAGATAGGGCCCATAGATAGGCACCTTGCGGTTGAACACCGCAAACCGAAGCTCACACCACATGATGTGTGAGACATCAAGTGGCTGAGTCTGAGACAAACGAGCCTCCTCGCAAATGAGCATCATATCCACCATATAGGCATGAACCTTGTCCTTGTCACCAATGCGAGGGAACAAGGAGTTGCGGAAGATGCGATACATGATATCCAGGAAAGAGTTGAGCACCAACCCCGTCTTGCCATTGGGAAGCGCCTTCTCAACATAGTATGGCTGAAGCTTGTCCTTGTTAGCAGACTCAAGATTAGCATGGGGGCGAACACCCACGGGAGTGTTGAGCCCGTCATCAGGAACGTGGAGCAGGTCCATGAACTCCTTCCAAGTAGCAGTCATCTTACGGCCATTGGTCATCCAGGTCATCCTCCGCTCCTCATCATGGTGAAAGTATACGGAGGCAAAGAACTGACAGATGAGCTCAGGGTCATAGTCAAGGTGAAAAGAGATCACATGTTCAATACCAAACTGTTCCACCAAGTCCAGAGCTTCTCCAAAGTACTCACGATGCTTGTCCTTCCTTAGGTGATGCATTTCTATCCATTTGACATCCACATAGGTATTCTACTTGTTCTTGATGACATCCAGATAAGTGAGAGTCTGTTGCTTGTTCCAAAACAGCTCACAACCTTTGACAGTAGCACGAGGGTTCACATACGGGTTGAGCTGCCTGAGACGGACAAACTCAGATTGGGGTATCTCGTCCATGCCCTTAGCGGGTTCCTTGTGCTTGCTAGCTGATGTCTTGACATGGCGCTTGGGGGCAGTGGAGCCCTCTGGTGCTTCACCTGGATTGCGCAGACGCTTGGAGCCCGTGTCACGACTGGGATTGGAACGGCGAGAGCCACCACCTGAGACACAAACGCAAAACACCCACGAAACGCAGAAAGGATCAATGCAAAGACCACGGCAAAGCACAAGAAACACATAGAAAGTATACGTGAAAGTTGCCATGAGATAGATGTGATCCACGGTAGTACTGCCAGAGCCTGCGGTACTAAAATTTTAGTACCGCTCCAAGTCGCGGTAGTACCGTGCGAGGTCACGGTAGTACCATGGTGGGAGCGGTAGTAAAACCTTAGTGCCGCAGCGAGTGCGGTAGTACCGCGCCAGACGGGCGGTAGTACCGGACAAGCGGTAGTACCGTGCCAGACGGGCGGTAGTACCGCACCGCGTCATATCCAAACAACAGTTCAAATCTGAAAAGAACCGCGAAACCACGGCGGTGTTACGGTGATCAAATCTAGCACAGGACAAAAATACAAGTATAATTCCTACGCCAAGCTACTCTCCTTCATCCTACTCTTGCATAGATTTAGCCTAAGAATCTTTATAACACACAAGTCTCCCCCAAAAGCCTAGAGGCAAAGAACACAACAAAAACGAGAAGGAGTTGGGGAAAGATCTTCGTCCATAGCAAGAGCAGGTGGTGGGGAACGATCCCACCGGATGGAATCACGGGAGGGCAGCCGGAGGCGAAGATCCGGCGACGAACGCTGGCCCCGTTCTTGAGCGTGGGAGAGAGAGAAACAATGTGGAGGAACTGGCGAATGGGTATGGGGGAGTTAGAACTCCCCCTGCCCGTCCTTATCCCCACGCGTCTGAGACGTCGCGGTAGTACCGCATGTCATCGCGATAGTACCGCTTGGGCGGAAGTACCGCACCGAAGCGGTAGTACCGCTCTCCCAGGCGGCAGTAAAAAATTACTGCCGCATGGGGGCGGTAGTACCGTGCTTCCCTCATGTGGTAGTACCGTAGCAGGCTGGGGTAGTACCGTGAGCTCAAGAAAACATAGGAAACAACAAAAACGAAGGTCTTTGCAAGGAAACTTTTAGCACAAAGGACACCACAAGAACACACACAACCCAAAGGAAGAAAGACAACTAGAAACCACCAAGCGACACAACCTCTCAAAAGGAGAGGGCGGTGGCCGGAGCCACATATGTTTGAGTGAGTTGGTATGGCACCGCGAAGAATTATCCTTGGGCCCATGACCAAAACTCGTCTTTGGAGCACAAGTACCATCAAAAATGGCTACTGTGAAAGAGTTGATCTATTTATGCATAATGGGGGGAGGGAGAGTTCATTGAGAGAACAATACTCCCCCTAAGTCCATGCCTACACCTAAACTAGACAACAAGTTGAGTGAGGTGGGGGTGCAAGGGTTCAAGTCACATTGCTCGAATCAATGATATTTAGCTCATGCCTTAACTCGCGAAATCTTGCTTCATCCAAGGGCTTCGTGAAAATATCTGCAAGGTTATCATGAGTGTTGACATACTTGAGCTCGATCTCCCCTCGCCTAATGTGATCCCGGATGAAGTGATACCGAATCTCAATATGCTTCGTCTTGAAGTGTTGCACCGGGTTGAGAGAAATCTTGATGGCACTTTCATTATCACACCAAAGAGGCACTTTGTCACAAATGACACCGTACTCCTTTAAAGTTTGCCTCATCCATAAGAGTTGTGCACAACAACTACCGGCCGCCACATATTCCGCTTCGGTGGACGAGAGAGACACACAACTTTGCTTCTTGGAAGACCAACTCACCAAAGAGCAACCAAGAAATTGGCACCCTCCGGAGGTGGACTTCCTATCCACTTTGTCTCCCGCCCAATCGGAATCCGTATATCCTTCAAGCTTGAAGTTTGCCCCTCTTGGGTACCATAAGCCAAAGTTTGGGGTATGAGCCAAATATCGAAAGATTCGCTTGACCGCCACATAGTGACTTTCCTTTGGTGCGGCTTGAAACCGTGCACACATTCCCACACTCAACATGATATCCGGTCTAGATGCACAAAGGTAAAGCAAGGAGCCAATCATGGAGCGATATACCTTTTGATCCACCGCTTTACCATTGGGATCAATGTCAAGTTGGCACTTGGTAGGCATTGGAGTAGAAGCCGGCTTGACATCACTTAGCTTGAATCTTTTTAGCATGTCTTGAGTATATTTGGCTTGGTTGATGAAGGTTCCTTCTCTTCTTTGTTTGATATCAAAACCAAGGAAGAACTTCAACTCTCCCATCGAAGACATCTTGAACTTGGAGGTCATGAGAGCGGCAAATTCCTCATTGAAAGCTTTGTTAGGGGAACCAAAGATAATATCATCAACATATAGTTGGCATACAAACAACTCCCCTTTGACCTTCTTAGTAAAAAGAGTGGGATCGATTTGCCCCACCTCAAATCCACGATCTTGTAACAACTCGGTAAGGTGGTCATACCACGCACGTGGGGCTTGTTTAAGGCCATAGAGTGCCTTATCGAGTTGATACACATGATCCGGGAAGTAGGGGTCCTCGAACCCGGGGGGTTGCTTGACATAGACCAACTCATTAATAGGACCATTAAGAAAAGCACTTTTCACATCCATTTGTTGCAACTTAAAGTTGTGATGGGAAGCATAAGCAATCAACAAACGAATGGATTCAAGGCGAGCAACGGGAGCAAAGGTTTCACCGTAGTCGATACCCTCGACTTGGGAGTAGCCTTGTGCTACCAATCTTGCCTTGTTGCGAATGATGTTCCCATGAGCATCTTGCTTGTTCTTGAAAATCCACTTGGTTCCAATGACGTTGTGGTTCCCCGATGGCCTTGGCACCAATCTCCACACCTTGTTGTACTCGAAGTTGTTGAGTTCTTCATGCATGGCATTGAGCCAATCCGAGTCTTCGAGCGCCTCATAGACCTTTTGGGGTTCAACACAAGAGACAAACGCGTGATGTTCACAATAGTTTGCTAATTGTCTACGAGTGCTTACCCCCTTTCTTAGGCTTCCAACCTCATTCTCCATGAGATGGCCTTTGGTGGTGAGTTTGGAAGCAATCTTCGCGGCACGACGCTCTAATTCCTCCTCGGATGTGGAAGGAGGAGGGTTAACTTGATTATCTTGAGCGCCGTCTTGAGCTTGTTCTTGATCTTGAGCTTCTCATGATCTTGAACTTGCTCGAGGGGAAGAACTTGACCTTGGGCATCATTTGGAGGTTCACCACCATCTTGAGATTGATCTTGCCCTTGGTCTTGTTTACGAGGTTGAGGGCCTTCACTTTGTTCTTTGGAAGCATGTGGGTCTTGAGTAGGTGATGGCTCCACTTGAGTGGAGCATTGTCCTTCTCCTTCGGCCACAAGGGGTTCCTCAATGGGTAGAATATGACCAATACCCATTCTTCTTATGGCTTGGGGAGGAATTTCATCACCTACATCACAAGTACCACTTTGCTCCACTTGGGAGCCGTTATTTTCGTCAAACTCCACGTTACACGTCTCCTCAATGAGTCCGGTGGACTTGTTGAGAACACGGTAAGCATGAGAGTTTGTAGCATAACCAACAAATATGCCCTCATATGCTCTAGCCTCAAATTTAGACAAACGAACACCTTTCTTGAGAATGAAACACTTACACCCGAACACCCGGAAGTACTTGAGATTGGGCTTGTTGCCGGTGAGTATCTCATAAGGGGTCTTGTTCAAGCCTTTGCGGAGATAGAGCCGATTGGATGCATGACATGCGGTGTTGATGGCTTCGGCCCAAAAGTTGTATGGGGACTTGAACTCCGCCATCATGGTCCTAGCCGCATCCATCAACGTCCGGTTCTTCCTCTCCGCAACACCATTTTGTTGAGGGGTATATGGTGCAGCATATTGATGCTTGATCCCCTCATCACTAAGAAACTCATCCAAGGTGTAGTTCTTGAACTCGGTGCCGTTGTCACTTCTTATTGTCAAGATCTTTGCATTATGTTGACGTTGAGCTTCATTTGCAAAGTCGATGACGGTTTGTTGAGTCTCACTCTTCCTCTTGAAGAAGTATACCCAAGTGTATCTTGAATAATCATCCACAATCACCAAGCAATACTTTCTACCTCCAAGACTATCAAATGATGGGGGCCCAAAGAGATCCATGTGAAGGAGCTCCAAGGGTCTCTTCGAGTAGATGATGGTCGTGGGAGGGTGAGCCTTCTCATGAAGCTTTCCTTCAATACAAGCACTGCACAGCACGGTCTTTGGCAAAACTAACATTTGTTAGTCCACGGACATGGTCCCCCTTGAGAAGACTTTGCAAAGATCTCATATTGACGTGGGCTAAACGGCGATGCCAAAGCCATCCCATGTCAACTTTAGCCATTAGGCATGTCGCGGTCTTAGTGGGTCGCTCCGAAAAGTTTATCACATAGAGACCGTTCTTGACATGCCCAACAAAGGCTACTTTAAGAGTCTTGCTCCACAAGAGGGCCACGGTATCAATGTCAAAGAAAGTGGCAAAGCCCATGAGTGCAAGTTGATGAACGGAAAGTAAATTGTATGCAAGGGACTCAACAAGCATGACTTTCTCGATCGTTAGATCATGAGAAATGACAACCTTGCCAAGACCCAATACCTTAGAATGTGAGGCATCACCCCCACTCGACATTGGTGGGCATAGATGGAATCTTTTGCATGTCCACCACCAAGTCCTTGCTTCCGGTCATATGATTTGTTGCTCCACTATCGAGCAACCATGATCCCCCACCGGAAGCAAACACCTACAAGAGATCAATGCTTGGTTTTAGGTACCCATTTAGTAATGGGTCCTTTGATGTTAGTAACAAGGGTCTTAGGAACCCAAATAGACCATTCAATGTACTCATAAGGAGAACCAACAAATTTAGCATAAACATGTCCATTACTAGCACGGCACAACACATATGACGGGTTAAAGTCGTCGGCTTTGTTGGAGGAGATGGTTTTGCCCTTTTTAACATCAACGCCCTTCACTTTTTCCTTCTTCTCCTTAGGAGCATTGTCGGTGTCAAAACCGGCGGATCTCGGGTAGGGCGTCCCGAACTGTGCGTCTTAGGCGGATGGTAACAGGAGACAAGGGACACGATGTTTTTACCCAGGTTCGGGCCCTCTCGGTGGAGGTAAAACCCTACTCCTGCTTGATTGATATTGATGGTATGGGTGTTACAAGAATTGATCTACCACGAGATCAGAGAGGCTAAACCCTAAAAGCTAGCCTATGGTATGATTGTTGTTCTTCTCTACGGACTAAACCTCTCCGGTTTATATAGACACCGGAGAGGGCTAGGGTTACACAGAGTCGGTTACAATGGGAGGAGATCTTCATATCGTATCGCCAAGCTTGCCTTCCATGCCAAGGAAAGTCCCTATCCGGACACGGGACGAAGTCTTCAATCTTGTATCTTCATAGTCCGGGAGTCCGGCCAAAGGTCATAGTCCGGCCATCCGGACACCCCCTAATCCAGGACTCCCTCAGTAGCCCCTGAACCAGGCTTCAATGACGATGAGTCCGGCACGCAAATTGTCTTCGGCATTGCAAGGCGGGTTCCTCCTCTGAATATTTCATTGAAGATGTTTGAACACAAGGATAGTGTCCGGCTCTGCAAAATAATTTCCACATGCCACCGTAGAGAGAATAATATTCACACAAATCTAATATGCTGACGTACTCCGCGGCATGACATCATGCCACGGCCAAGCCTTTATTCATTTTACCGTTCCACCCCAGCGCGCTTAGCGAGGCGGTTTCCTTGGCACGTCTTGTCGAAGCAGAGATCGTGTCCCCTTATTCCGGGATTCTCATTAATGCTGGCATGGGTAACTCAACCGCGCCTTTTGGTATGACTCTCCAATTGAAAGTGAGCCCTAAAAGGTTACGGGGAGGGCTCTTGGTATTCAACTCCTTTATAAAGAGACCAAGGCTCGACCCCCTCTTTCTTCAATCCAATCAAATCCGCCCCTCGCCTCGAGTTCTAACACTCAAGGTTTCTAGTTTTAGGCGCTTCAGACCTTCGACAATGTCTGGCCCCGACCTTCAAGGCCGGTGGGTGCTTTCCTCCATTACGGAAGAAGACGTGCGAAAGCTGAGAGATGCCAGGTATCTAACTGGCGAAATCTCGCATAGTCTGCCTGCTCAAGGGCAGGCCATTCCCTCTCCCTAGCCCGGTGAGAGCATGGTGTTCACATCTCACTTCCTTTGGGGGCTAGGCTTCCCGATTGATCCCTTCGTGAGGGGGCTGATGTTCTATTACGGGCTAGAATTTCACGACTTAGCTCGGGAGTCCATCCTCCAAATTTCATCATTCATCATCGTGTGTGAGGCCTTCCTCCATATCACTCCTTACTTTGGATTATGGCTTAGAACCTTCAAGGTGGAGCCGAAGATGATAAAAGGGTAGCACGCTGAGTGCAGAGGAGCTATTATAAGCAGGATAGCCGGCGCTCCCTGGCCCGAGGGCACTTTCCAAGAGGAGTTCGGCTTATGGCAACGGGACTGGTTTTACATCACAGCCCCCAGGGGCACCACATGGGTGGCGCCACCTGCTTTCCGCTCGGGTCCCCCACCACGGCGAGCATCATGGGCCAATGAAGGGCTTATTTGGGGGCCGTCCAAAGACGTGCCCCGACTACAGGACCGCCTTCGGGATCTCCTAGAAAGAGATATTAACTTGACCGTAGTGGCGCAAGTTATGCTGATTCACCGCACGCTGCCCTGCAAACGTCGCCCTCTCCGCCTGTGGGAATTTAATCCGGAGGGACCATGAGTCCTCCAACATTTTATGGGCGTGACACCCATGGAGATGTACAAATTGTTCTTCGGATCACAAGCAAGGTGTTCGGATTTGTGTGAGGATGCAGGTCTGAGCTGCAATCGCCCGGATGCTAAGGTAAGTAGCCCCGTATTTGGACACACCATCCGTATTTTCATCAAAAAGTTGACCTTTAACAGAGCTATCCTTTGAACAGGAGTGGATAGCGAAGGCAAAGCTTATCAGGTGTCCAACCCCCCTGCCCAAGACCGCACCGGATCCCGTGTTAACCAGGATGCTGGAGATTATGCTTTCGGCAGAGGGCGAAGAGGGGAATCAAGGAGCTACTGCCTCCACGGAGGAGACTGTCAGGAAGGGAGGAATCGAGAATTCCCCCAACCTGGGAAAGAAAAGGAGTGTCTCTAAAGACCCGGAGGGGATGACCTCGAAATGGGGGAAGAAATCTTTGTCAGGGGATCCGGCGCCAGAGACTGCCCCGGCCGCATTGCGCCCTCAAGGGGATCAGCTTTCCTCCGAGCCGTAAGTAAAGAGAGGGGTTAAAAAAATGAGTAGCATCCCTGTTTTATTTCTGAGGAAGATAACCAAAATATTACCTTGCAGTTCGGATCTCAACCCTTCTCAGCAGAGCTCGTCTTCAGGTGATCTTCGTCCTGAGATGATGGAGAGCGAAACGCCTCCCCTAGCTGCACCGACTTACGAGGCAGGCGACCCCGAGGTGTCGTCCCGGCGGGTTTCTCCAAGTCCAGATCCGGAAAAAGGTCGTCGGGCTAGTCCGGTGCCCTCTGGTGCGCGGTCGGAGAGGCTGAAGGATCTGCTCGGGCGAGCGTCCGTCTCAGAAGAACACCGTATGTTGATGAACACGGTGATAGGAAGGATTTCATCCGCGGAAAGCGGGTTGTACGAGGCCGCCAGGAGTTTACTGACAGGCTTTGAGGTACGTGAAAAAGGTGTACCTTTTGATAGAGCTGCATATATAAATGCGCCCTGTATAATAGTAGCCCCTGAGACTCTCTGTGTCGTCAAAATGATGGCGCACAGAGGATCAAAACCCCAGGTATAAAATGTCACCTTTTTATGAAGGTGGCGAGGCGTTCGGTGGCTAGCCGGACTGATGAATCTGCCGAGCTAAAGCGGCAACTTGACGTGGCAGATGCCGACATCGCGCTTGTAAATAAGCGGCTAGACGAGGCACAAGGTATGCTCCACAGACATCTGATAAGACGAGTGCGATGCTCGTTCTTACAGTAATATGTGCTTATTGCAGATAGTGCTGCTTCCGTGGAGAACCTTCGGGCGGAACTTGCCCGAGCCAAGGATCAAGCAAGAAAGTGATGCGGCGGCCGTTAAGGCGGCTGAAGAGCTGAAAGCCGAACAGGCTGCTCACTGCCAGAGTAAGAAGGCAATAGCCAAGATGGCTGTAAAATTGAAGGATGCTGCCGACCGCTGTGAATTTCTCGAACAAGAAAAAGGGGCGGCTCAGAAGGATCTTGAGAAGATCACTACCGAGGCCAAGGATACTCGCTCTGCAATGAGAGCTATGAAGGAGGAGTTGTGTCAGGCCAGAGATATCACGGCTGGAAAGCCCTATCTGCTGCGGATGAAGTTCGGGGACCCGAAGTATGCTCCATTAGACCGGCAGTGGAGTGCGGAAAACGCTTATCTGGATGTGGAAACGAGTGCAGCAGACGCAACCGAACACTTGCGAGGCCGAGGTGACCATAAATTAGAGGAACTTTTTTGGTCGCAATTCCATAATCCGGAGCGCCCACTTTCGGTATCCGACCATTTAGCCGCCTTTGCGGAGCTGAATAGGTTATCCGGACTAGCCATGAAGTATGTTGCGGGTCGTTTGTGGCCGGGGGAGCCAGAGCCGAAGAGTTATTTTGGATTGGTGCAGCAGTTCCTTGGTTCTGTGTCGCATGTTGATGCAATGAAGAGGTCGGCGTGCATAGAGGGTGCACAAATGGCTCTTGCCCGCGTCAAAACGTACTGGGCGGATATGAAGGCTAGTATTGTTGCATCCCGGGATTCGGACGAAAGCCGAGTACCTGCCAAGCACTTCTTTGAGGAAGTTCTTCTGGGCACTCGTTTAATAGAAGCGTAGTGCTCGAAGGATGTAGTGTTCGAATAGCATGTGCTATTGTAAAAGGGATATTTTGATAGAATATAAAAGCTTTTTATACTTGTGCTTGCAAGAATTATAACACCTCCTGTGCGGCCGTTAATGTATATGTGTATATAACCTGAAAGATGGCAGTCGTTGGCTTCAGCCCCCACGCATATGATGCGGGGGTGTTCGCAAAAAATGCGCCTTTTCACACTTAATCCAACGTCTTGGTCCTACAAAGGAGGTGATGGCACGACGAACGAGGCAACCGGACTATAATGCTTTATCACTTTCACTTAGCCATAGGAGTTTGACATTGGGGCTACTTAATAGCCCCTGGAGGCACCGCGCTCTCCCGAATCCGGGGCACGTGTGTGCCTGACCAGGAAGCGGTCCTTCGTTAATGCGGAGGAATCCTAGAGATTCCGAGAGTCATCGAGTGGTTGACCAGTCTCTCGCTATATCATGACAATCAGTTTTCGGCTTTCTCTACTGAGGTGCTCGCCTGGCCGAACCGGGGCACAATCGCAGTAGTTCTCCTGGTGCCGCATTAGCCGATATAACGGAACGTAAGGCAGCAAAACGCAGGAGCCGGGCAAACCCAACATTTGACCAAAGACATGATTCGGAGCTGATGCATATAAGGCCAAACTCGCGACGCCGAACACTCCCTAAGGTATTCGGTCTTTATGAAGACGGGCTGAAATAGAGCCCTTGGTAAAAAAGCCCCTGGTGTCCAGGTACGCGCAAAATTCTGGCGTGGCCACATGCCAAGACGCCAGCCTCCTCCTCGGTTATAGTGAAAACTGGTGGATGTTGTCAACAAGAGACAGTAAAAAAGGTTTACACAGGGTCTTAATCTGAAAAGAATCCTTGAAACGGGTCCCTACTGCACGTCTGCGCCTGTGTCTCCGGTGTGTCGTACCCTGGACTGGCGTAGCATGATGTTCGTCTGCGAAAGAGAGGAACTTAGTAAAAAATAAGCGTGCGAGAAATCTATATTAAAATAAACAAAATATAGTTGGAGCAAGAATTGAGTTGTATTGTCTCCTGGCGTGAACACCCGGAGCCCTTGTACAAGGTTATGCGGATATTAAGCCTATGTATGTTTACGCCGGACTCGTCGAGCCGTGTCCGGGATAGTAGGGCTGGATTAGTGTGTGGCTGTCCAGGTGGCCGCACCTTACCCGTACTTTGGGGGTCAATTGATATTCCCCTGTAATGAGATGATGCCTCATGGGCCGGGCATTCTAAGTGTAAGGGATGCATAATGCGGTATTGTGTTAAAGCGGGCAAAAGCTTCACGTCCCAGTAGCGCTTGATAGCGACTTACGAATGGGGCGATGTGGAATGTTAGCTTTTCGCTTCGGAAGTTGTCGGGTGAGCCGAACATGACTTCTAACAAAAGGGAACCCATACTCTGGGTATCTGGACCCGGCGTGACTCCTTGAAAGGAAGTGTTGCCATGGCGGATTATAGCTGGGTTTACCCCTAGTTTGTGGATTGTGTCCTGATATAACAGGTTTAAGTCACTGCCACCGTCCATAAGGACTTTTGTAAATTGGAGTCCGTCAATAATCGGATTCAAGACCAAGGCAGTCCAGCCTGCTTTCCGGGCTCCTATGGAGTAATCCTGATGATCAAAGGTGATTGGTTGTGACAACCAGTGGCGGTGCTCCTCTGGGGCTGGCTGTATGGCGCATGTCTTCATAAGCGCCTTTCTGTTTTTCCCTTTTGTCATCTGAAGTGAATTTACTATTTTGACTTCTTGTGGGAACTTCTTTTGTTCTCCGTGTTCTGCTTGTGGGGTGCGTCGTCATCCTCGCTTGGTGTGTCGAGCCCCTTGTGTTCGGCATTGAGTTTGCCGGACTGCTTGAAGACCCAACAATCTCTATGGGTGTGGTTTGCAGGTCTCCCGGGGTACTGTGGATTTGACATATTTTATCCAGGATTTTGTTGAGGTTAGACAGCTCGTCCCTGTCATCTTTGGGCGGTGGATTTTTCTGATTTTGCCGAGAGCTTTTGAATCCGGCATTGACTGTCGTGCTCATCAGGGCTGTTATCCTTGATTCAACGCTGTTCTTTGTTACGGTGCGGTTTCCCGTTTCCAGTCTCTAGGTTCGGATGTACTCGGGTCGCTGGTGCTGCTTCTTGCCAACCAGCTATCCTCTCCTGCGCAAAAGCGGGTCATGAGGCTTGTTAATGCGGCCATCGTTCTTGGCTTTTCTTGGCCGAGGTGTCTGGCGAGCCATTCGTCTCGGACGCTATGTTTGAAAGCTGCTAGGGCCTCAGCGTCTGGACAGTCGACTATCTGATTCTTTTTAGTAAGGAATCTGTTCCAGAGTTTCCGGGCTGACTCTCCGGGTTGCTGAGTTATATGACTCAGATCGTCTGCATCCGGAGGTCGGACATAGGTCCCTTGAAAATTTGTCCGGAAAGCCTCCTCAAGCGCTTCCCAACTTCCTATGGTGTTTTCGGGAAGGCTTTTAAGCCAATGCCGTGCTGGCCCTTTGAGTTTGAGGGGTAGGTATTTAATGGCATGAAGGTCATCCCCTCTGGCCATGTGTATGTGGAGGATATAATCCTCTATCCAGACTCCGGGGTCTGTTGTTCCGTCGTATGCTTCTATGTTCACGGGCTTGAATCCCGCTGGAAATTCGTGATCCAGCACCTCATCGGTAAAACATAGGGGATGTGCGGCGCCCCTGTATGTAGGTGTGCCGCGATGTTCCGATATTTTTTGCATTGCATTGCTCACTTGAGCTTGCTTTCTTGGCCCATAGATGGATCTGGTTGGGCCAGTTTTTTTGATGCGATTTCTTGGCGGATCGCGCACCGTATTGAGTGCGGCGCCCTTTGTCGCTTGAGATCGATCATCGGGGTCGTCTATCCGACCTTGTGGCTTCCTTATTTTTGACTCTGGGGGCTCTATGGCCTCTTCACCAAATTTCGGTAGTAGTTTCCGCTTCGGATAGCTCTTTGTGTGACGACTGTTGCCGTACTTGTGTGCGGTATTGAGTACTTTGCCCCATCTGATCCTGAGTGCATCTTCCGCTGTTTTGAGCCTCCGTTTCTGCTTTTTCAAGCTACATGCAGTGGCAATGAGCCTTTGGTGGAGGTTCTGAATGTTCCAGCATTTGTCCGGCGTGAGGTCGTCTGGACTATTATCTTTCCCGGGGATGGGTTGTTCGGATTGTACGCCCTGTTTGGACGGTTGCTCAATGGCATGTTCGTCTTCCGTTGATTCGCCCTGCTCTATGGCTGGGTCTTTGTCGAGGTGGGGCTTGGCGTGGCGCTTACGCCGCCGCTTTGATTGTTTTTCAAGGGAACTATCCCTGTTTGAACCCTTTTCGATCCTCGTTGTCGTTTCTTTTGGTGTGTCCACTATGTATACATCGTATGATGAGGTGGCTTTCCAGTGCCCTATAGGTGCTGGTTCTTGGTCGTCTCCTTCATCGGCGTCCATACCGTCGATGTCTTCAGAGTTGAAGTCGAGCATGTCGGTTAGATCGTCGATAGTGGCTACGAAGTGGGTGGTGGGTGGGTTTCGAATTTCTTCGTCGTCCGCATCCCAACCCTGCTGACCATAGTCCGGCCAGGGCTCTCCTGACAAAGAGAGAGACTTTAAGTGATCTAGGATATCGCCAAAGGGCGAGTGCTGAAAGACGTCTGCGGCGGTGAACTCCATGATCGGAGCCCAATCGGGTTCGATCGGAAGGGGTGCGGAAGATTCAGGAGTCCGGAGCGGAGTCCGGCACCTTGGAGTCACGGGCCTTGCAAAGGACTAGGCTGGTATTCGGCTCTATCACCGTAGAGATCGCGGCTCCTGGGGCGGCGTCCAACTGTCCGTCCCTGGTTAGTGCGGTCGGCTCAGAACGGACTCCTGAGCGGCACTCCGGGCGCTGTCCGGCGGCAGAGCTAGATCATGCCCATCGAGACAGTACGGGGCGCTCGGCCGTGGCTCGAATCCGTCGAAGATCAAGTCCCTGTGAATGTTGGCCATGTAGTTTAAGCTTCCAAAACTGACCTGATGGCCAGGGGCGTAGCTTTTGATCTGCTCCAGATGGCCAAACGAGTTGGCCTGCAGTGCAAAGCCACCGAATACGAAGATCTGTCTGGGGAGAAAAGTCCCGCCCTGGACCGCGTCATGGTTGATGATCGAAGAAGCCATCGGGCCTAAAGGCGATGACACAGAGGAACTCTCAATGAAAGCACCAATGTCGGTGTCAAAACCGGCGGATCTCGGGTAGGGGGTCCAAAACTGTGCGTCTTAGGCGGATGGTAACAGGAGACAAGGGACATGATGTTTTTACCCAGGTTTGGGCCCTCTCGGTGGAGGTAAAACCCTACTCCTGCTTGATTGATATTGATGGTATGGGTGTTACAAGAGTTGATCTACCACGAGATCAGAGAGGCTAAACCCTAGAAGCTAGCCTATGGTATGATTGTTGTTCTTCTCTATGGACTAAACCTCTCCGGTTTATATAGACACCGGAGAGGGCTAGGGTTACACAGAGTCGGTTACAATGGGAGGAGATCTTCATATCGTATCGCCAAGCTTGCCTTCCATGCCAAGGAAAGTCCCTATCCGGACACGGGACAAAGTCTTCAATCTTGTATCTTCATAGTCCGGGAGTCCGGCCAAAGGTCATAGTCCGGTCATCCGGACACCCCCTAATCCAGGACTCCCTCAAGCACCCTCTCCCTCTTTCACAAAAGTTTGCTTGAGAGGAGGAGGACGATGGGTCTTGTCGTTCTTCTTCTTGTTCTTGGACTTGGGGGCAAACCCAATTCCCTTTGAAAGAACATGCGGTGCCCCCATGTTTGGTTTTGGTAATTGATGACAATCTCTATGGACTAATGGTTGCCTTGAGTTATATTTGAAGGTTTTTTCCATAGGCTTTTCTTGAATCCATGTGTTGGTTTCAAGGAGTTTATGAGTTGACCAAGGTGCTATTAAGGAATTATCCAAAGATTGGTCATGTGAGTGTTGAGCTTATTGCAAGCATGTCTTCAAGAATAAGATTGTGCGATCATTCATGTCCACCTTCAAGACATCATCCAAATGAAGAGAGTTGGAAAGATTCAACACACAAAGCGCACAAGATGTACCGAGGGATCAAGTGATCCCATGGTATGGTAAGCATTGTCCATTACGCTTTGTGTGCTAACCCATGGTCTTCGTGAGAGTTCTTTGTGGGTTTAGGTTACGGTGTGCAAGTTCAAGTGATGTATCACGAAGAGATTAAGTGCTTGAAGCTTGCCGTCCATTGTGGTGACAATGGACTTGTGAAGATGAGCGGAAGAGTGGCTCACCCATAGTGGAGTATGGGGGAGCAATCAACTAGTCTTCATCGAGCCAACGCAATCAAGAAAGGTGGTCCATCTTGAGGAGGATTAGATCGTCATCATCTAGCTCAAGTGGACTTTGTGCAAGGCAAAGGTTTGCCCTTGATAGGTTTTGTATTTTACCGGTCTCATGGTAGTTGTGGGAGACCGGGTTATAGGATCGATTGTCGTACTATCAAGGGGGGCTCTCGATGAGTTGCTTGATCGTATCGTTCGTAGAGAGCTCAAACCATTGCATCCTTGCATCATCTTTATTGGTTCTTGTTTGGTTCTTCTCCTTGTGAGATTTGGAGCTTTTGGTCATTTTCATGACAAGCTCGAGTTCATCGAAAACGGAGTTCACATGCATCTTCTATGATGTTTTCGATGTTGGAGGTTCTGCCGGTTCTTCTCTGTTGGAGGTTTCTCTCCTCTCTTGTTTTGATGCTACTCGTTGTCTTGTATCCAACAAGCTTGAGTTTGCTCAATTTGGAGCTCATTTGCAGAAGTTAAGGCAGTTCTGGTTTTTTTGTTACCCTCTGTTGTCTTCTCTGCAAAATGAAGGACTCCTAGTGTTGCTGATCTGGGGCATGCGATAGTACTGCTCTCCGGAGCGGTAGTACCGCAGGCCCTTGCGGTAGTACCGCTCTATGGGAGCGGTAGTACCGTGGCCTCCGGCCAGGCGCAGCTGCTCGAGCGGTAGTAGGGGCGGATGTAATTTTTTACATTCGCGCCCTACGCGGTAGTACCGCACCGCGAGCGCGGTAGTACCGTGGGCTCTCGCCAGGCTTAGCAGCATGAGCGGAAGTTGGGGCGGATGTAATTTTTTACATCCGCTCCCTACGCGGTAGTACCGCTCTTCGTGTGCGGTAGTACCGTGCCGGAGTTTTGCGCAGGTCCTCCCTCAGCAGAAGTAGGTACAGAAGTAATTTTTTACGTCTGTGCTTTCTCTGTGCCTAGTGTTGCCTGCCTTACGGTAGTACCGTAGGGGCGCGCGGTAGTACCGCTCCGGCGGTTCTACCGCTCGTTGCCCTGTGCAACAGGCCTTCATCTGGCCAGAGCTGCACATGCGGTAGTACCGCAGCCAACCGCGGTAGTACCGCAGCTCCCTGCGGTAGTACCGCGTCATGCGGGTTGAGTGAGGGGATAACGGTTGGTTTTTCTCCCCACCTATAAAAGGGGGTCTTCTTCCCCATTGAGACTAATCTTTTGGAGCTCGTGTTCTTCCCCCATTGTTGACCTTCTTCGAGCTTGCTAACTCTCAATCCCTCCAATGATTCTTGCTAGTTCTTGAGGGAAAAGAGAGAGGAGATCTAGATCCACGTTTCCACCAATCACTTTCTCCTCTTAGTGAGGGGAACCCCTTGGATCAAGATCTTGGAGTTCTTCGTGTTCTTCTTTCGTTCTTCCTCTCATTTTCCTCCCTAGCATTAGTTGCTTTGGTGGGATTTGGGAGAGAAGGACTTGGGCACTCCGTGTGCCCTTGCCATTGCATTTGGTGCATCGGTTTGAGTTCTCCACGTGATACGTGGAAGTTACAAGTTGAGAAGCTTATTACTCTTGGGTGCTTGGTGCCCTTGAACTTGTTCC
Source organism: Triticum aestivum (assembly GCF_018294505.1). Lineage (NCBI taxonomy): Eukaryota > Viridiplantae > Streptophyta > Magnoliopsida > Poales > Poaceae > Triticum > Triticum aestivum. Next base: position 445,478,155 of record NC_057795.1, on the reverse strand, counting down.
TCTTGGGTGCTTGGGCGCCCTAGACGGTTGGTGGTGTTCGGAGCTCAATCATTGTGGTGTAAAGCTCCAGGAAAGCATCGGGGTCTCCAATTAGGTTGCGGAGATCGCCCCGAGCAATTTGTCGGGTACCGGCGACCGCCCCCAAGGGTTGCCAAAGTGTACGGGTTCGGTGACCGCCCCCAAGGGTCGCCTTTTGTACGGGTTCGGTAACCACCCTCAAGGGTCCCTTAGTGGAATCACGGCATCTTGCATTGTGCGAGGGCGTGAGGAGATTACGGTGTCCCTAGTGGCTTCTTGGGGAGCATTGTGCCTCCACACCGCTCCAAACGGAGATTAGCATCCGCAAGGGTGTGAACTTCGGGATACATCGTCGTCTCCGCGTGCCTCGGTTATCTCTTACCCGAGCCCTTTACTTATGCACTTTACTTTGTGATAGCCATATTGTTCTTTGTCATATATCTTGCTATCACATAGTTGCTTATCTTGCTTAGCATAAGTTGTTGGTGCACATAGGTGAGCCTAGTTGTTGTAGGTTTTGTGCTTGACAAATTAACCGCTAGGTTTATTCCGCATTTGTTCAAGCCTCAACCGTAATTATTTTAGAAACGCCTATTCACCCCCCCTCTAGGCGACATCCACGATCTTTCACCCTTCTTGGCCACAACTTCCTTTCGATTACTCAAAAGGTCGTTGAGGTTCTTCTCACCTTGAATGCAAGTCACAAGCCCTTTCTCAAGTTGATCCTTCAACTTAGCATTCTCCTCCACAAGATGCACATGCTCACAACATGGGTTGGTAGCACATGCATTATCAATTAATACCATATGAGAGAAGCTGGCCTTTTCCTTGGTTAGCTTAACTTGAAGTTGAGCATGAGACTCCTTGAGGTTAGCGTGAGCACCCTTCATGACCTTGTGGGCCTTGTCAAGTATCTCAAACTCCTCTTTGAGTCTAGCATGATCAACCCCAAGTTTAGCCTTCTCGGAAGTTAGCACATGAGACACGACAAGAGCATGATCAAGATCTTTCTTTAACTTAGCATGGTCATTGTTGTATGACTCCTCAAAAGTCAAACGATGCACACGCTCTTCCTCAAGAGCATTAGAGAGATCCGATATCTCATCAGCATAGTCACGACTATGACCTTCCATCTTAGAGATGGTTTCTTCGTGATCCACGATCATGTCATTGGCCTCACCAAGTTGTTCCAAGAGAGCAACAAAATGCTTCTTGGATTTGCCCTTGAGCTTACTCATAAAAGATTCAAATTCATTCACTTCCTAATTAGACTCATCATGTTCATCAATGCAACCCTCCAAGGAGGGATTAGTAATGATGGTGGTTTTGATGTTGGGGGTTACCTTGTTGGAAGCTTTAGCCATGAGGCACTTGGCGGTGATGTTCTCGTCGGGTGAATCAAAGGGAGACACCCGGGGAGTGGTAGCAATGGCAACGGACGCCATGGCCATTGCTTCTCCATTATCATCATCATCATCATCCTCATTGTATTCTTCTTGAACCACCAACCCACGAGTAGGAGTCTTCTTGGTGAAGTTGTGCTTGTTGGGGAAGGACTTGGCTTTGTATTTTCGGATGAACTTGCCACCATTGTCTTCCCACTTCTCGTAAGGACAATCCGTAACAAAATGGCTCACATTGCCACAGTTGAAGCAAGTTCTAACTCGTTGCTTGCCCTTGACGCCACTTGAGTTGTTCTTGTTGAAGTTGGGTCTTGTATTCTTCTTGCTCCAAAATTGTCTTGAAGCAAGAGCCATGTGCTCATGATAATCATACTTGGTGTCTTCGGGGTTGCTCTCATCATCTTCCTCTGCTTCCTCTTTTTCCACACTAACCTTGGCCTTCAAAGCAAGGTTGGGCTTCTTTGTCCTTTGGGAACGGAGCACCGCATTGTCGGCGGTCTTGTCCAAAATGCTCATTGCAACGAACTCATCCAACACTTCACTCGAGGTCATGGAGTGGAAGTCCGGTCTTTGACGAATGACGGAGGACATGGCCTTGTTGTAGGGCATCATGGCCTTGAGGAACTTGCACTTGATCCAATTGTCATCCGTGTCCTTGCTCCCATGATCTCGGAGTGAGACCGCAAGTTTGGTCACTCTTCGAAAGAGCTCACGAGGTTCTTCATCTTCTTTCATTGCAAACTCATCGGCTTCATCTTGTACCACTTCATAGTTGGAGCATTGAATGCTAGCACTTCCTTGATAGAGAGACACAACGCATTGCCATGCATCTTTGGCCATGGCATGAGGTCGAAGATGAGGGAGGTCTTCGGGAAGGATTGCATCTTGGATGATGAAGAGAGCACTCTCATTGAATTGATTATCCACGGCTTCTCGAGGGGTGAAGTTGCTTGGGTCATGTGGATAGAAACCTTCTTCAATGATTCTCCAAAGGTTAGTATTCACATGTTTTAGATGACGCTTGAAACGATACACCCAAGAATCAAAATCCTCATTTTCCACAATCTTAGGAGGAGGACCGGCATGATTTAAATGAGTAGAGGGAATCGGTCCTCCATAAATTGGAGGTTCCACATGGGCAAAGATGTCGGTGCCATTTCTACCACTAGTAGACGGACTCTTTTCATTGTTAGCTTCCCCCTTGTCGGAGGTAGCATCCGTCACCTTGTTAGTGGGATCACCCACTTTCATCGGCGAGGTGGACAGTTTAAGCCCTTCAAGAAATTTAGTAAGCATGGTTTCAACCATGGTCGTCATGGAGTCTTTCAATGTGTCTAGAGCCACATTGAATTCCTCACGAGAGACCAAGGTTCCCCCATCGGCCGTAGACAAGATGGGATTCACACCGGAGTGCTCCTCCGCACCGTCTGTGGTGTCAACCATACTCTTCGGATGGCAAAGTCCTTAATAAAGAGACGAGGCTCTGATACCAATTGAAAGGATCGATATGGTTGACTAGAGGGGGGTGAATAAGCAACTAACAATTTTTAAGCTTTTCTTTATCAATTTAAACCTTGCAACAAAATAGGTTGTCTAGATATGCAACTATGTGAACAACCTATATGATGCAATGACAACTAGCACACAAGCAAGTAATAGATACAACACAAGTAAGCTTGCAAAAGTAAAGTCACGAAATAACCAAGAGTGGAGCCGTTGGAGACGAGGATGTGTTACCGAAGTAACTTCCGTTTAAAGGGAAGTACGTCTCCGTTAGAGCGGTGTGGAGGCACAATGCTCCCCAAGAAGCCACTAGGGCCACCGTAATCTCCTCACGCCCTCACACAATGCGAGATGTCGTGATTCCACTATTGGTGTCCTTGAAGGCGGCGACCGAACCTTTACGAACAAGGTTGGGGCAATCTCCACAACAATTGGAGGCTCCCAACAACACCACGAAGCTTCACCACAATGGAGTATGGCTTCGAGGTGACCTCAACCGTCTAGGGTGCTCAAACACCCAAGAGTAACAAGATCCGCTAGGGATAAGTGGGAGGAATCGAATATCTCTTGGTGGAAGTGTAGATCGGGCCCTTGTCACCCAATCCCGAGCAAATCAACAAGTTTGATTGGCTAGGGAGAGAGATCGGGCGAAAATGGAGCTTGGAGCAACAATGGAGCTTAGAGGTGGAAGAGGTGGTCAACTAGAGGTAGGAGACGCCCCTTATATAGTCAAGGAAGAGATCCAATCGTTATCCACTTAGACCAGCCTACGACATGCGGTACTACCGCTCCAGGGGCGCGGTACTACCGCAAGGCCACGCGGTACTACCGTGGGGGACCATGGTACTACCACGGCAGCTGTAGAGACTATACCATAGGCAGAACTACCGCAAGCGCTGTACTACCGCACCCACCCGCGGTACTACCGCGAGGCAGGTAAGGCAAAGTCTGGAAACGGCACGGATGAATAAAATTACATCCGTGCCTACTTCCGCGGTTAAAGATACGATGCAAACATCCTTCACGGTACTACCGTCCACAAGGCGCGGTACTACCATGTGGGTGCGGATGTAAAAAATTACATCTACCCCTACTACCGTGAAGCAACGGCACTAGGCCAGGGAACCACGGTACTTCAGCTCGGGGGGAGCGGTACTACCGTGGGCACCCATGGTACTACCGCCCTAGGCGTGCGGTACTACCGTGTGGGCGCGGATGTAAAAAATTACATCCGCGCCTACTACCACGACGCAGCGGTACTTGGCCTAGGAGCCACGGTACTACGACTCTGAGGGAGCGGTACTACCGTGGGCTCCTGCGGTACTACCGCGCATGGGCACGGTACTACCGTGAGTGCCTGCGGTACTACCGCTCCAGGGAGCAGTACTACTGCAAGCTCAGCAACAGTAGTCCAGACACTCACATAGAGGATAGACGGGGAATGCTCCAAAGTGCAAGGGAAAGGAGGAGATAATGAAAGAAACGTGTACGTGATGATTCCACCCGAACCTTTCCGACGCGGACCCCCTCTTAATATTACGGCTCTCCTACCACTCAAATCCACCAAAAAGAACATAGAACAGCGCCGTCTTCAATAGTCTTCGAGGGGCACCGAATCGTCTTGTGCCTAGTGATGAAGCATCTGAGAAACTCAAGGCACACGATTAGTCCGCAAAAGCATTGTCATCAATCACCAAAACACCTAAGGGATAAATATGCCCTTACACTACTGCATGTTTACCATCCCTGGGAATGTGATTGACCTCATGGGACGTGTCCTTTATACCCTTTTCGGCGAAGGGCAGCAGATGGAAGGAGACATAATGGATTATCTCATAAATTTGTGGAAGGATCAGCAGGAGACCTCTGAGATATTCACTAGTGCTGATGGGGTTGTACTTAGCCCCTACTTCATACAGGTTTTAATTCTTTGCATCCCTATCTCCCTTTTTTTGCTCTAGTCTTATTGTAGTGGCATTTGGGAGGTGTTTTAATTGTGTTTTTGTGAATGCACAGTACTGCCTAGAGTATGATTTCTTCGCTGCAACAGTTATAAAGTTCGATGCAAAAAATTTGGCTAAACTCCTCCCGATGTTTGTTCGCAAGGGAGAAGACCTTCTTAATGCAAAGCTGGTTAGGTTTTCATAACTCTTGCTTTTTAAAATTTTATGTACACCCTTTTGCTGAGTTTGTAAAGAAGCTTGTGTTCATCCCGGTTGTTCAATATCTATGCTTTATAGTTTGTGTTCACTGTTTCTTTCATTCTCGGCAGGTTTTTTTGGTACTATTCAATCCATTTGACACAATGGCGCACTATAGTGTGTATGTGCTGAATAGATATCATGGGAGCATTGACATCCTTGATTCACTACCTTACAGCAATAAGGGAACGTCGCGAACAAGTTTCCATGGAGACTGCCAAAATATCGTGAGTGTTTCTTAGCCTGAACATCCTTTCATATCTGCTTGTTTGAAACGAAGTTTACTATGGCTTGTGTTGACAAAATATGTTTTCTGTCTCTGTTTTGGTAATACTGCTTGAACTGACTATCATTTGATAGTTGAACTTCTCCTATGTGTTTAGCTCGATCGTATGCAAGTGTCCCTTTTATGTACCTGAAACCTAACTATTTTGGTTAACATGTTTTTGAGTTCATCTTATTTTGTCGTTTCCTGCAGATCAAGAGATTTGTTGGGTTGCTCGAGCACGTGTACGACAAGGCTGCGTACAAAGCAAGCAAGCAGCCTAACTGGGTGACTATTGCAAAGAGGCCGACTTTTATCGATGTTCCAAAGCAAGTGAATAATGATTGTGGTTTCTTTGCCATGAAGTTCTGCTCTATATATGATGGCGATGAGCTTGTTGATGATATTGGTGATGTGGAGGTATGTTTTGTCCTTATTCTTGTCTGATCATCATTTCATTTTTGTTGTTTGTTTTTACTGAGGCGCTCCTGTTGTGGTCTTAGTTATCCTTTACTAAACTATCATTTCATTTCCTGTTGGTAGGCTGCTGCAAATGACTGGAAGGCCGAGTTCATGCACACTCTAATCTTTAGCGAGAAGAATGAAGTCGTGCATGCAGAGCTTCCTAAAGAGATTCGGTCCTTTGGCCCGTGAAGTCGAAGCATTAGTTTATAGTGCAGATTTGATCTTGTAAAGATTTATGTTTGATAGTGATTGGAACGATTCTGTAAAGATTTGGTTTTAAGAATTGTTTAGTGATTTGTGTATCTATAACTGTAGCACTATTACTTATGATATTTGAGGACAAATGTATTTGGTGTGAAGAATGATTTGTCTTGTGAATTACAATATAATGCATCGTTTTTAGTATCCATGTGTAGTATGTTTTTTAGCAACAGATGTACCTGAACTTCTCCCTAGAACTGCTCGTTTTTTTTGTGTGTGTTGTTTAATTTTGGGCCCCAACATATGATATTTGACTTGAACTTCTGCTTGAGATCTGGCTGGGCTGCTGGTTTCAGATGGATAGGATTTTCTGTGTTGTGTAATGTATTGCTATTTTTCCACCCAATCAATACATAGCCTTCTACATAGAATCTATATTTGTTTTTTTTATTTTTCAACTGCGAACGGATTTCAACTATAACTTTGTGTAAAAATATTCTCATACACTCCTTAACTTTTCTTTTTGTCTTTTGTCGGCATTGTACATGAACTTCTGCATGTATCCAAATAGAACTTCATATCTGAGCGCGTTGTCTTAGGCTTGATAACCTTAGTTCATACGACAAAACTTTAATTTTTTTAAGTATATTTTTTTCCTACATCGATTTTATATGATTTTATATACCCAAACTTCTTCTGCAAGCTAACATGAACTTCAGACTGTATAATTATTTGCTGGTTGCTATTTTATGGAATACAACACCAGCACCTCCTCCTGCCATAGTATACCAGAACTTCCACTGTAATGTTGCTTGAACTTCATATTTGTATATTTTTCATTTTTATTCTTGCTTGCACTCTGCATGTAATGCATCACCAGCACAACACTTCCTGCCATAATATATTAGGACTTCTGCTGTAATATTACTTGAACTTCACAGTGCATATTTTTTCATTTTATTACTGCTTGCTCTCTCATGCAATACATCACCAGCACCTCCTCTTATACTATACTAGTACTTCTGCAGAAAGCTTACTTGAACTTCTACTGTATAATTTATTTTGAAACTTCGGCAATAAAAGTTCAAGTAAGCTTTCTCCTAAACTACTGCTTCAAAAGTGGAATAATATTCTGCACATTGGCTCGACATAAGTTCGCTTCGTTTAATTGACCTAGTCTAACTGTTCATCAGCCTTGTGCTACTCCTAGGCTTTTGGTTGTGGTGGTTTTTGCTTGACATGTACCTCTTCCTCTTCACCTTCTTCTCTATCTTCCACTTCATCGTCCTCTTCCTCTTCATCATCCTCTTCCTCTTCCTCTTCATCGTCCTCTTCCTCTTCCTCTTCGTCTTCCTCTTCTTTGATTGCGTCTTCATCTTCTTCTTCCTCTTCATCTTCCACCACTTTCTTGTTGCTAGCTCTAGGTTTTGCTTTCTGTTTCTTCTCTGGCTTTTTGCTTGTCTTTGCAGCATCTGCGCGCTGCGGGCATGTTCTTGCATTATGTGGTTCATACTGCTTGCATATGCCACAAAGCCTGCTGCTTGCTTTCTGTGGGTGTGGTACCTTCTTTTGTTCTATAACTTTGGGCTGCTGTTTTTGAACTTTGGGTTGCTTGACCTCCTCGGCATTGTTTCTTTCCAAGAGTGTTGGACAGGTGAGCTTGTTGTGTCCTGCAACCTGGTTGCACACACTACATTTCCTGTGTCTAAGTGGCACTCCGTTCTGATCAAGCACGGCGAATCTTCCTGCAGGTGGTGCCTTTATTTGAGATCCCTTGCCACTTTTCTTTGTTGCAGAAATTTTCTTCCTACCCTTTGTTTCAGAGTACAGCGGCAGTTTCATCGTCTCTTGCTGGCGCTGCTCCATTGATTGGTCAACATCCTGCTTGCATTGGTTGGCATGAGCAGCGGCGTTTAGCATTTCAGCTGCATAATAATGAAGGTCATCTTCAATTTCAGCATCCTCTTGAGCCATCCTTTCGTTAGCATCCGCTTGATTTGCTGAATGTATTGCATCAAGCTCTTCCACGAGCCTCTTGAGAACATAGTAGGCTCTGTCATATTGCAGGTCACATCTCATCGCTTTCTTGTTAACCATCAAATTTAGTTGTAGCAAGATGTCTTGCTTCGATAGTCTTGAGCTGCCATCCGATGCGGTTGTGTTGTAGTCCCTTGTATCAAAGGTTGGTTGTGATTTTGCAGTCTTTGTGTACCGTTTGAGGATATACTTGTTTGGAAATTTGTCAGGCTTCAGGTGATCCAGTATGTTCATGATGTGAAGGCAGAAGAGGCCTGCATTTTTGTGATGAATGCAGAATACATAGTTTGTGAGCCAGCAATGAGTTTCACATATTTTGATATGATACTACTATTTTAGCTATTTAGTGAGTTTGTTTTTCCGCTCACCTGTGTGTGTCCATAGCTTGCATTCACACTCGTATATTTCATTATCAGGGTCAGCTACAACCTGGAATTCATGCTTTGACCAGGAAAATCTTTCTTCATCATCATGGCTAGCCTTGTTGTGGTAGTACACAAGGTACTTAGTGGGCTCTGTTGTAAGCTTTGCGCGAAATAGCGTGGCTTTTCTCATCCTAGTCCTCATCTCGGTGTACACGGCTCTCATGTACTTGATAGACATGTCTTCCTCGTAGCCGTATGTTGTTTTTGTCACAGGGTTGGTCTGCACATGTCAAAAAATAAGATATTAGTAGAAGCAGAGTCATGGGTTTCGTTTTTTAAAATTCAAAGTGCACAGGTTTGAAGGAAAACACAATATGGTGGGTTCTTTTTTTTGTCTGTGTTCATACCATGTTGGTCATTGTTTGCTTGTTCTCCTTCTATATTCGAGTTTGTATGCAAGCATTTACCCGCCTAGCAAACTTGTGTAGGTTCTGGGTCCCCTTGACAAACCCTCTCTTGAGCACGTGGTTCATGCTCTCGCTTCATTGTGTGGAAGTCATTCTGGCACAGAAAATGTTCTTGTAATATGCTGAAATCCACATTTTCCTATCATTCCAGAGCTGCATCATCATCAGGTCGTTCTCCAGGTTGTACCTGTGCACGAGTTTAGCCCAGGCAGTTTCAAACTCCGTTGGCATCAGCGGCCAGTTTAATATAGCTGTGAACTCCTCTTTGAATGTTTTGTACTTTTTGTACAACAACGTGAGGTATTCCTTGTACTTCTTCAGGATGTGCCAATGGCATAGCTTGTGGACGGTGTTTGGGAATGATTGTGGTATAGCTTTCACCATCGACGGGCACTGGTCTGCATGAATTAAAAAAATGTAACTTGCTCCTCTTTTGCAGTGATGGTGAACTTATGTTGTACAAGTACTTGAACTTCACATGAAGCAATATGACTATCTAAAAATGGCATATGTATTTTTTCTTACAGCAGTGTTCTTGAACTTCTGTGGTACCAGTGCTTGAACTTAACAGGTAGCAGTAGGACTACCTAGTAGTGTCACACTCAATTTTTTCTTACAGCAGTGTTCTTGAACTTCTGTGATACTAGTGCTTGAACTTCACATAAATAACTATTTTTTCTGAACATGTTACATATTTTTTCCTTTACATCTTTTTGTCCTTGAACTTCTATGATTCCTGTACTTGAACTTCACATTCATGACTAGTATTTTTTCTAAACATGTGACAGATAATTTTGCTTTCTTCTACTGTTAGTTGGACTTCTATGCTAATAGTGGTTGAACTGCTTGCTGTATATTACTTTCTAAACATGTGATAGATAATTTTGCTTTCTTCTACTATTAGTTGGACTTCTGTGCTAACAGTGGTTGAACTGCTTGCTGTATATTATTTTCATATAGAACCAAATATACCCAATACAGACCCATAGACTGAAAAGATGATGAAACTTATACAGTTTTTTATTTGAACTCACCTGTTAGAATGCAAGTTGGGTGCTTGTTGTTCATGCACCGTACAAATGTATCAAACAGCCACTTGAATGACTTTGCATCTTCATCTCTGATAAGGCCAACAGCAAATATTGTTGACTGCAAGTGATGGTTTGTTCCAACAAACACTGCCAGAGGCATATGAAATCTGTTGGTTTTGTAAGTTGTGTCAAAGGTTACGCAATCACCAAAGTCTTGATACGCTCCTCGATAGCTTGCATTGGACCAGAAAATGTTTTTGATTGACTTGTCCTTGTCTACTTGTATGTCATAGAAAAACTCATCATTGATTGCCTTCATGTCCTTGAAGAATGAAACGAGTTTCAACACATCATCCAAATTATCTTTCCTTGCATTCATGGCTTTCCTGCAAATTAGATGCAAATATTCATTTTGTTATTTTTGCTAGCAAAGGGTTGTGACTTAGGATGTTATGTGCATTGCAGTATGTGGATGTTTGAATACTCACTAGTTTAGTAAGTCTCGTCCGGTCATGCTTAGGAAGTTGCTTCCATATTCATTTTCAGATAGCATGGACATGATTGTTGTGTGTTTGACATCATGGTACTGCAGGAGTTTTACGTACTCCAAAATAGTGGGGTCATAATTCTTGTGTGAGTGCAAGAAAACCAGCATGTCATCAGTTTGCATGAGGTGGTGATTATGATTGTACTCAATGTCCACTGCCACGCATGTGTTATCCTCCTGCACCTTCACCCTCATTCTTGCATTGCAGCCTGTCCTCTGCGATGTTGTGTTTCGCTGCCTGTCAGCCTCTGAAATAGAAGTGGTGTGTTTCCCTTGGAACGCGCAAACAAAATACTTGTGATTGTCATTCCCTCCCATATTCCTAATTCCAAAACTAGCATGTCTGGTGTATCTGTTATAAAATTCCCTTGCTTTCTCTACATCTTTGAATAGCATCTTTAGTCTTGGTATTAGATAATCCGGGAGATCCGGCATCTGCAGAAAAAGAAAAAATAATCCAAACGGCACGTTAAAATGTAGTTTATGAACTTGTTATCCTAGAGGGAGCAGAAAGTTTGCAGATAATACAAGATGCATATATAAATATTTTTTGTTTCACTTACGTGTGTGTATGATCACAACTCCACTGGAGTCTGCTGCTGGCCCTTTGGGATGGGGCACGGTGGAGTTATCATAGCAGGATGCAGGAGTGGATCACGAGGAGGAAGCATGGATGAAGATGGCCTCTCTCTTGTTTGCGTCCCTTTTGCTTGAGGTGGTTGTGGAGGTTTTGCAATCCTGGTATTGGTTTGCACTTTTGTTTTGTGAAGCAATCCATCTACCATATGTCCCGTACAATTCTGACTTGTAGCAGTAGAAGCAGGAGGATCCAACGGTGGTAGTGTGCAGAGCACTCTCCTCCGTGTGTGTGTTCCTGTTTGATTTGTCCTAGGATCTTGTTTAGTTGCTTCCATTTGGCGTTAACGAGGCACACCATGATAACCTCCAGAGTTACACACAGGACTTGAGCTAACCCCCTCCTCCATCGGCGTGCTTGGGAGTCTGCTCGTGGATACAAAGAATCCGTGGGGGATTTCCGGCGTCACCCAATTAGGTGGAGCCGCAAAGTTGTGTGGATAGGGCTGTGACCCAGCATCTTGGAAGTCTCCATGTGCTTCGGGTGTCATCCATTTTTGGTCTGGAGCAGGTTGGCAATGTTGTTGGTGCGTTTGAGGGGTGACCCATTGAGGGGGTGGTGCAACGCATACAGGGTTGGGATTGAGTACTTGCTGCTGGGAACTTCTGAGCTTTTTCATGTGTCTCTCGTCTTCCTGTCATAAAAGAAAAAAAAATAGCACACAAGTTACATCTGCCTATACCTTTCTAACTGAACTTAGCATTATTCACAACCTGAACTTCACACGGCTTTTTCACATGTGAAGTTTAGGCAGATTTACTACTTTTTTTGTAGCCTGGACTGATGCTACACACCACCTGAACTTCAAATGGATGTAAGCAGGCAGATTTACTACTATCTTTGGCAGCCTGGACTGATGCTCACAGACTACCTGAACTTCACATGGATGTGAGCAGGCAGATTTTAAAAAAGCTTTTGTAGCCTGGACTGATGCTCACAGACTACCTGGACTTCACATGCATGTGAGCAGGCAGATTTACTACTATTTGGTAGCCTGGACTGATGCTCACAGACTACCTGAACTTCACATGCATGTGAGCAGGCAGATTTTAAAAAAGCTTTTGTGGCCTGGACTGATATACACACCACCTGAACTTCACATGGCAGTAAGAAAATAACAAGCAGAGGGAAGAAGTTCAACCATACCCTGGCTAGAAGTTCGGCCAACCTTTTTCCAGTAGCTGATAGGCCACCTTGTGAGCAATTTGTCAGAGAGCTAGGAGAGGAACCGCATGGCAATCCATGTCTAGCATAGGGCGCGAAGTTCATCTGCACGAAGCAAGAAGTTCAGGCAAGGGACGATTGAAGAAGAAGGCGACAAGTGGGAGGAAGTTCATGTACCACTGCTGGATTTGAAGGCACCGCCGATGCCACCTCCGCCGCGGAGTTGCCCCGTTGGCCGCGCCGTTTGCCGTTGCTTCCGTCGGGGCCGTCATCTACTCTGCCAATGGGTCGGGCGGTGAAGATGGAAGGAGGATGCGGCTTCCGGAAGTCCATGGCGGCTTCGCCGCGTCCAGGCGACGCGGGCTCCCTCGTGCGGGCGTCCATCGTCGCTCGCTCGCCCGCGCCGGTGGTCAGCCAGGAGGTGGGACGGAGGGGTGGCGGCGGATCCGGTCGACCAGGCTCTCAAGACGGAGGGGATGTGGCGGATCCGGCCGGCCAGGAGGTGGAGCCGGGGTGGGGGGCGGCGGATCCGGCAAAGATCGGCGGCGACAACGGTGGGAGGTCGGGGAATCGAGAGGAAGAGGGTGGCTGGGGCGGCTCAGAATCGGGATCGGGATCATGTGGATCCTGTCGGGGAGTCCTCGGGATCGGGTGGGATCCTGTCGGGCCGGAACGGCAGTTCGGGGAAGTTCGGGAGGGCCCTGTCGGGCCCTTATAGAGGCTGTTGTGATCCAAATAACTATTCTAATCCTGGGATTAGAATAGTGTTGTCATATATATATATATATGGTGGGTCTATTATGATAACACCCTCTAGAGTCTTATTCTGCACACCAAACGCTTATTCTGCACACCACCGAGTGACCCGTAGCTACAAACAACGACAACTGAACTGCGGAGGTAAAAAGAAAAAGAAAACACACCCCACCCACCCCATCTTATCCTCTCCTCAACCGTCTCTCTCCCCGTGCTCCACGACCACACGGCACACACCGCCCAGCCCGCCACCTCCCTGGGCCGCCGGACCACCTCCCCCCGCGCCGCCGCACCATCTCCCCCCGGCGCCTCCCCGCCTCCTCCTCCCACCGGCCGGCGCCACCCCGCCTCCTCCTCGCACCGGCCGGCCCCGCACCATCTCCGGCGCCCCATCGTGCCCACCACCGTGGCGCCCCACCACCCTCCTCCTCCCACCGGCTGGCGCCACCCCGCCTCCTCCTCACACCGGCCGGCCCCGCACCATCTCCGCCGCCCCATCGCCCCCACCACCGCGGCGCCCCACCACCCTCTCCCCTCCGATGCGCCACCACCTTCCTCCCCCATGGTGGCCACCAACCCCACCCCTCAGGCGCCCCACCGCCCCCATCTCCGCGGTGCCCCACCACCCCCTCCCCTCTAGCGCGCCACCACCTTCCACACCCGTGGCCCCAAGCTTCCACCGCCGGATCCGACGAGATCCGTATCGTGCCGAGCTTCCACCGTCGGATCTGGCCCACCCCGCCCCACCATGGCCATGGATACTGCACGACCTCGACCCTGCACCGCTGCGGCCGCGGCCATAGCTCCGCCACGCGACAGTTGGCCTCCACGGCCCGTGCCCCGACCGTGGCCCCAGCTCCGCCCCCTCCGCAGTGTCGGGCGCGTCGGCGGTACCGCTGTTCCTCCGCAGCCACCCTCCTCCCTCGTGCTCACCTGCCGAGTGCCACATCCTCCTGACCCCATCTCGTTTTCTCAGTGCAGCTTGGTGGCGCGTGGACGTGCAGTGCGGGGGCGTCGGCAAAATTATGACGAGGATGGTGTGTGCCTTCTGGTTTGTGGGCTCGTTGGTTTTGCAGCTCAATTTTGCTCGTCAATGCAGCCCATTTTTGCTCGTCCGAGCAGTCCATAATACTCCTGGGCAACCACTTGACATCCTTTCTAATCCATATTGTGTGTGTGCAGTTATGTAATCATGGTCGTGCAGCCCATCGCCGCTAGGGTGTGTGGTTTGGTCAGTGTTGGCGTGTGGTTCAATGCCCTCCAATGTGTGGGTGGGCGACAACAAAATGTTCACTGAATGCCATTTGATTTTCCAGATTTACAAAGATGTTGTAAGATTTTTTTTTTTGAAAAATTGTAGTTAATTGTAAAAAAACACTAAATGTCGTTTGATGCAGTTTGGATAGGGACGCTACACCGCAGTCTGTCTATATCATCGAGAGGTATAAGCAGTTTGTTAATTTTGCCTCCGTTGTTTGTGTAAATCATTCAAACAAATGCAGTGCACTTTTGAGAGAAGTTGAAGCCCATATCGTAAAAAAGTAAAGTCGCTTTGGGATGAAGATGTTCGCTTGGCGAAAGATGTTCACTTGTTTCATTGCTGTAGTGAGCTTCTATCTCTGAGCGGTTCACTATGTTGCCAAGTGCAAAAACAAATTGGAAGAAAACAAACTTGAAAAGGTTGATTTTTTTTAATGCAGCTCACTATGTTAAAATAAAATTGGAAAAGAACAATTGATGCAGTACACTCACCTCGTCCCTGTAGTGCATACTTGTTGATAAAAGACGTTACGGAGACCATAAAAGAAAAATAAAAGAAAAATTACGTCCCACAAAAAAGAAAATTATGCAGTGCACTTGTTTGTCCAATGAAGTGTGGTTTTTAGTTTAAAATAAGTGTGGTTTTCTGTCTGATGAAGTACGGCTCGGTTACGGTAGTCTTGAGGTTCACTTTTCATAGTATTGTGGTTCACCAGCACTCGACATGAAGTGCACTCCACCTCGTTTAGGAAAATTTATGTCCCACAAAAAAAACATGCAGTGCACTTGCCCATCTAATAAAGTACGGGTATTTCGTCTAAAGCAGTGCGTTCTTCTTTCCTCGTCCGAGAAAAAATACATCTAAACAAAAAGAAACCATGCAGTGCACTTGCCCGTCTGATGCAGTGCGGTATTTTGTCTGAAGCAATGCGTTCTTCTGTCCGATGCAGTAAATATGACGATTTTGGTCTCGCGAAGAACAGAGTGTCCGCTTTTCGGTAAAATCAAAATTGCTCTTAAACCGTAAGGATTAGAGAGAGTGTTCTACATGAAAAAGTTGCGTCTCGTCGATATCTTTGCAACGACGTATGATTTGAATTATTCCGACCAGCCGTTTTAAAAAATTCACGAAAAAACAGCCGCTGCCTCTCGAAGTCAGCCGCACGATTTTCAAAATTAAATAAAAACCGTAAGGAATCTCAAAACCATTTCAACATATCAAAGTTGCGCCTTGTCCGTAGCTTTCCAACGGCGTATCATATGTCTCGTTATGACAAACGGTTAGAAAACTGGAGCAAAAACAGTACGGAAAATTTCAAAAAATTTAAAAAACAGAGTTCCGTGATTTAGTAAATTTGGAACTGCTCTTAAACCGTAATGAATTAGAGAAAGATTTATATATGAAAAAGATGCGCCTCGACGATATCTATCCAACGGCGTATCATTTGCTTCGTTCCGAAAAGCGGTTTAGAAAAAAACGCGAAAAAACGCTCGCTGTCACTCGTCATCCGCCGCACTATTTTCAAAACTGCTCTTAAACCGTGTGGAATCTCGAAAAGTGTTCAACATGTCGAAGTTGCGCCTAATCCATAGCTTTTCAATGGTATATTACATGCCTCATTCCGATAAACGGTTAAAAAATTAGAGCGAATACAGTACCGAAAAAAATAACGCGTGCAGTTTTTTCGACGAGAAGTTCACTAGTCTCTATTGCAGTGCTCGTCGTCAAAATGATGCAGTGCGCTTCTGTTGAGCGTGCAGTGCCGAAGTGGTGTGCAGAATAGTTATTCTGCTAATATTAACAGAATAGACCGTCTGTATATATATATATATTAGATGATGAAGACCGTCTGTATATATATATATATATATATATATATATATATATATATATATATATATATACTTTTGTCGTCTTCATCATCTAATAATGTTTGTTGAAATGCAGATATGTATCCAAAGGGGTCCCCAAAGTATAATCTGATGAAAGCAAGTGGGAAAAAAGCTTCACACGGTGCGAAGAAACCATCACCCAAAATTAAAAAGACGCCTCCAAGAGGTATTTGGTCTACTTAATCTCCATTTCTCAGGTCTTGTGCTGGAGCTTTGATGTTTGTGATTGTTCATGTCTTCACACTACATGTTTGATGTTTGTGATTGGTCTACTTAATATTTCTCATCTTGAATATTAGCTAGCTCATGATAGTTTATCACTATTTGTTTTCAAATTGAATGATAGTAACTCCTCTTATCATGTTGAACATTAAGTTTGAATAATGTAAATTTGTGTTGGTGTAGTTAAAAAGCCAGGAGCTCAATGGAACCCAGCTTTGGGAAAGGGTTTGGTGAAGATACTTCAGGAGCACAACACTCCATACCATAGAGGACAAAATGGTTGGTCAACTGAAGCGTGGAATAGGATGGCAGATTTGTTGCATGAAAGATATGGCCACACAAATTTTACAAAGGTCCAGATTCAGGAAAAACAGAAAGACTTGAAATCTCAATACAGACTTCTTAAGGATGCCCGCAAACAGAGCGGTGTCAGCTGGAACTATCAAACACACATGATAGATGCGGGCGCACATCTTTGGCAAAACTTGATGACTGTAAGTTCTAGTGTAGTGCACTTTGTCTTTGCAAAACTTGATGACTTGTATTCCATTCTTTTGTAATCAATATTGTTTTCGAGCAATCTAAGTTTGATAAATCATTTCTTTTATATATACAGTCGTGGCCAGAAATAGCTAAGTTCCAGAATGAGCCCTTTCCCCTCTACAATAAGCTTGGTGATCTCTATGATGGTGAGTTCTTGAGTTGAGTGGATTTTCATTTCCTCTCTTTTTGTTGACCTTTATAATGAATTTTCAATGCTATGTGGCCTTTAATGATAACTTGGGTATTTGTGCAGGACACATAGCAGAAGGTAACTTCAATTTCACATCAATTGAGGTTACACAAGTCAGTGATGGTGATCCCGAAGTTGAAAGAGAGCAACCTGCCTTCTCTTTTAACCTGAATCAATACGATGATGATGTGCACATGTACAATAATCCAAGAGATGCTGCTCAAAGTGATGAGACAAGATATGCTACACAAAGTGATGGTCGAAGAGATGCTATTCAAAGTGATGAGCCAAGAGATGCTACACAAACAGGTGCTCCCGGTGGTTCAAATAAGAAGCCAGTGAAGGAGTCCAAGAAGAAGACGCGTGATGATCCAATGGTGGAGGTGATGGCACAATATGTGGAGATCAAACGGAAGCAAGCGGAGGAGGAGTCTGTTTTGTTGGTAGGGTCAAAAAATGCACAAGAGTTCTCCATCAGCAAGTGCATTGCTATTTTGCACAAGATGGAAAGCATCCACCGCGATGAAAGAGCTGTTGCCTACAAAGTATTCAAAAGTGTTGAGAATCGTGAGATTTTTCTGAATTCTGCCGCTGAAGATGAAGATAGTGTTGTTGCGTTTCTTCGAAGCAAAATGGCAGAGTTGCATCAACATATCTAAGGTAAGCTACCTTGTTCCTAATAGCATCTGTATATTTTGGTCAGTTCAGCTCTATATATTCTGGTCATCAAACCAACTAGGGTGGCCTGATGAGGTTTCACGTCATCTTAGTTTCATGCCATCCGTATCCTAACCTAACTATGCTTGTCAGTTATTGTAAAAAACTAGTTCTCGCGTTCTTTTGTTGTATTTATCAGTTTTAGACTAGTTCTACCCAATTGCCGTGTTGTCACATAAAAAGCTTGTTAATTATTTTAAAACATTGTTGTCGTGTTGTTTTGTTATGTTTATCAGTGGTGTGCTCACAGCAATAATTTGCTTTGTTCCTTCCATCTCCTCTCTGTTATTTTTTGACGGGAAACGTTACTGTGCTTGTACTCTTGCTTGAGAAGTTTGCTCCTGTAGTTTTGCTGGAGTATCTTGTTTGCTTCTGTAGGATTAACAAGGTTGAGAAAGTTGCTTCTACTCCAGTTTGCTTCTGTAGTTTCGCTAGAGTAGTTTCCTTGCTTCTGTAGGATTAAGAAGGATTTTCAGGGCGAGTACAATTTGCTGTGAGTAGGTTGTACACTTTCTTGAGAAGGTTGGAGTTGCTAGAGAAGTTTGCTCTAAGGAGAAGTTTGTTGTTGGAGTAGGTTGAACTGCAATAGTAATAACTATTTACTGTTGTTGGAGTAGGATTAAGATTAATTTGGAGCAGTAGTAATAACTTTTGGAGTATGTCTATTGCCTAGTGTTGTTTTGAGCAGCACCAGTATCCTTCTTGTACTCCTAACATAGCAGGTTGCTCGTACTCCATGTTTAAGTACTTCCTGTCGAAGGTTGCTTGTACTTCATGTTTGAGTACTGAACATGACAGGTTAATTTCATAACAAGACAGGTTAATTTCAGATATGATGTTGTTCACACATTTCAAATATGATGTTGTTTCGACATTTGTAAAATTTAGTGCTTATGTATCTGCTGTTTGAATTAGGAATTATGAATAGCACATCCTAGGACATGAATTGGGATTATGAACAGGACATCCTAGGACATGAATAAACTATTTCTGAATGAATTTCCAACAAACACACAATAAATTTCCAAACTTACAGTGATAGGAGTAGGAGTTAATGTGCTGCTTTGTGTTGCAAGTTTGTGGTCATGAGTAGGAGTAGATGAACATTTTGTGGTACTGCCGTACACAGGGCCACTCTCTGGTCCTTCCAGCTGAGTTAATCCAACTATATATAATTGTGCATGTGCATGTCCATCCAACTATATATAATTGTGCAGCTGATTTAGATAAATCAAGTTTCATGTGCCATGCATGTCGATAATCTTTTTTATTTGTAAATTAACACAGTCAAACTCTACGAGCTCTCTGTTTTCTTTCATATAAAAGTACTCTGCGCGCTTATTGTCCCTTTCCAGAACACTGTTTGCGGATAAATCAGACTAGTCTAGAACCATGCATGTTTCAGATAAACCTTTGTCAACATACTGATGGGGAACATAGTAATTTCAAAAAAATTCCTATGCACACACAAGATCATGGTGATGCATAGCAACGAGAGGAGAGAGTGTGTCCATGTATCCTCGTAGACCGAAAGCGGAAGCCTTAGCACAACGCGGTTGATGTAGTCGTACGTCTTCACGGCCCGATCGATCAAGCACCGAAAGCACGGCACCTATGAGTTCTTGCACACGTTCAGCTCGATGACGTCCTTCGAATTCCGATCTAGCCGAGCCTCGAGGGAGAGTTCCGTCAGCACGACGGCGTGGTGACGATGATGATGTTCTACCGACGCAGGGCTTCGCCTAAGCACCGCTACGATATTATCGAGGAGGACTATGGTGGAGGGGGCACCGCACACGGCTAAGAGATCAATGATTAATTGTTGTGTCTTTGGGGTGCCCCCTGCCTCCGTATATAAAGGATGGAGGAGGGGAGGCCGGCCAGCCCCTAGGGCACGCCAGAAGTGTGGAGTCCTACTAGGACTCCCTAGTCCTATTAGGATTCCTCCTCCCACATGGAATAGGAAAAAGGGAAGGGAAAAGGAGAAGGAAGGAAGGGGGTGTCCCCCTCCCTAGTCCAATTCGGACCAGACCATGGGGAGGGGTGCGGCCACTTTTTGAGGCCTTTCTCTCCTTTCCCGTATGGCCCATTAAGGCCCAATACAAATTCCCGTAACTCTTCGGTACTCCGAAAAATACCTGAATCACTCGGAACCTTTCCGATGTCCGAATATAGTCGTCCAATATATCGATCTTTGCATCTCGGCCATTTCGAGACTCCTCGTCATGTCCCCGATCTCATCCGGGACTCCGAACTACCTTCGGTACATCAAATCACATAACTCATAATATAAATCATCACCGAACTTTAACCGTGCGGACCCTATGGGTTCGAGAACTATGTAGACATGACCGAGACACGTCTCCGGTCAATAACCAATAGCGGAACCTGGATGCTCATATTGGCTCTCACATATTGTATGAAGATCTTTATCGGTCAAACCACATAACAACATACATTGTTCCCTTTGTCATCGGTATGTTACTTGCCCGAGATTCGATCGTGGGTATCTCAATACCTAGTTCAATCTCGTTACCGACAAGTCTCTTTACTCGTTCTATAATACATCATCCCGCAACTAACTCATTAGTTACAATGCTTGCAAGGCTTATAGTGATGTGCATTACCGAGTGGGCCCAGAGATACCTCTCCCACAATCGGAGTGACAAATCCTAATCTCGAAATACGCCAACCCAACAAGTACCTTCGGAGACACCAGTAGAGCACCTTTATAATCACCCAGTTATGTTGTGACGTTTGGTAGCACATAAAGTGTTCCTTCGGTAAACGGGAGTTGCATAATCTCATAGTCATAGGAACATGTATAAGTCATGAAGAAAGCAATAGCAACATACTAAACGATCAAGTGCTAAGCTAACAGAATGGGTCAAGTCAATCACATCATTCTCCTAATGATGTGATCCCATTAATCAAATGACAACTCATGTCTATGGTTAGGAAACTTAATCATCTTTGATTAATGAGCTAGTCAAGTAGAGGCATACTAGTGACACTATGTTTGTCTATGTATTCACACATGTATTATGTTTCCGGTTAATACAATTCTAGCATGAATAATAAACATTTATCATGAAATAAGAAAATAAATAATAACTTTATTATTGCCTCAAGGGCATATTTTCTTTAGTCTCCCACTTGCACTAGAGTCAATAATGTAGTTCACATTGCCATGTGATCTAACACCAATATTCATATATGTATATGATTAACATCCATAGTTCACATCGCCATGTGACCAACACGCAAAGGGTTTACTAGAGTCAATAATCTAGTTCACATCGCTATGTGATTAACACCCGAAGAGTACTAAGGTGTGATCATGTTTTGCTCGTGAGAGAAGTTTAGTCAACGGGTCTGTCACATTAAGAGCTGTATGTATTTTGCAAAAATATTCTATGTCTACAATGCTCTGTACGGAGCTACTCTAGCTAATTGCTCTCACTTTCAATATGTATCCAGATTGAGACTTAGAGTCATCTAGATCAGTGTCAAATCTTGCATTGACGTAACCCTTTATGACGAACCTCTTGTCACCTCCATAATCGAGAAACATATCCTTATTCCACTAAGGATAATTTTGACCAATGTCCAGTGATCTACTCCTATATCACTATTGTACTCTCTTGCCAAACCAGGGCAGAGTATACCATAGGTCTGGTCTATAGCATGGCATACTTTTATAGAACCTATGACTAAGGCATAGGGAATGACTTTCATTCTCTTTCTACTTTCTGCCGTGGTCGGGATTTGAGTCTTACTCAATTTCACACCTTTGCAACACAGGCAAGAACTCTTTCTTTGACTGTTCCATTTTGAACTACTTCAAAATCTTGTCAAGGTATGTACTCATTGAAAATCTTATCAAGCGTCTTGATTTATCTCAATAGATCTTGATGCTCAATATGTAAGTAGCTTTACTGAGGTCTTTCTTTTAAAGAACTCCTTTCAAACACTTCTTTATGCTTTCCAGAAAATTTTTACATCATTTCTGATCAACAATATGTCACTCACATATACTTATCAGAAAGGCTGTAGTGCTCCCACTCACTTTATTGTAAATACAGGCTTCACTGCAAGTCCGTATAAAACTATATGCTTTGATCAACTTATCAAAGCGTATATTCCAACTCCGAGATGCTTGCACCAGTCCATAGATGGATCGCTAGAGCTTGCACATTTTGTTAGCACCTTTAGGATTGACAAAACCTTCTGGTTGCATCATATACAACTCTTTCTTAAGAAAACCATTAAGGAATGCAGTTTTGACATCCATTTCCAGATTTCATAAAATGTGGCAATTGCTAACATGATTCAGATAGACTTAAGCATCGCTACAGTTGAGAAAATCTCATTGTAGTCAACACCTTGAACTTGTCGAAAACCTTTTTGCGACAAGTCGAGCTTTGTAGATAGTAACACTACTATCAACGTCCGTCTTCCTCTTGAAGATCCATTTATTTTCTATGGCTTGCCGATCATCGGGCAAGTCCACCAAAGTCCACACTTTGTTCTCATACATGGATCCTATCTCAGATTTCATGGCCTCGAACCATTTCACGGAATCTGGGCTCATCATCGCTTCCTCATAGTTCGTAGGTTCATCATGGCCTAGTAACATGATTTCCAGAACAGGATTGCCGTACCACTCTGGTGCGGATCTTACTCTGGAAGACCTACGAGGTTTGGTAGTAACTTGATCTAAAGTTACATGATCATCATCATTAGCTTCCTCACTAATTGGTGTAGGAATCACAGGAACACATTTCTGTGATGAACTACTTTCCAATAAGGGAGCAGGTATAGTTACCTCATCAAGTTCTACTTTCCTCCCACTCACTTCTTTCAAGAGAAATTCCTTCTCTAGAAAGGATCCATCTTAGCAACGAATATCTTGCCTTTGGATCTGTGATAGAAGGTGTACCCAACAGTTTCCTTTGGGTATTCTGTGAAGACGCACTTCTCCGATTTGGGTTCGTGCTTTATCAAGTTGAAATGTTTTCACATAAGCATTGCAGCCCCAAACTTTAAGAAACGACAACTTTGGTTTCTTGCCAAACCACAGTTCATAAGGCGTCATCTCAATGAATTTTGATGGTGCCCTATTTAAAGTGAATGCAGTTGTCTCTAATGCATAACCCCAAAACGAGAGTGGTAAATTGGTAAGATACATCATAGATCGCACTATATCCAATAAAGTGCGGTTATAACGTTCGGACACACCATTATGCTATGGCGTTCCAGTGGCATGTGTTTGTGAAACTATTCCACATTGTTTTTACTGAAGGCCAAACTCGTAACTCAAATATTCATCTCCATGATCAGATCGCAGAAAACTTTATTTTCTTGTTACGATGATTTTCCACTTCACTCTGAATTTCTTTGAACCTTTCAACTGTTTCAGACTTTATGTTTCATCAAGAAGATATACCCATATCTGCTCAAATCATCTGTGAAGGTCAGAAAATAACGATACCCGCCGCGAGCATTAATACTCATTGGTCTGCATACATCAGTATGTATTGTTTCCAACAAGTTTGTTGCTTGTTCCATTGTTCCGGAGAACGGAGTTTTAGTCATCTTGCCCAAAAGGCATGGTTCGCAAGCATCAAATGATTCATAACCAAGTGATTCCAAAAGTCCATCTTAATGGAGTTTCTTCATGCGCTTTACACCAATATGACCCAAACGGCAGTGCCACAAATATGTTGCACTATCATTATCAACTTTGCATCTTTTGGCATCAATATTATGTGTATCACTATGATCGAGATCCAACAAACTATTTTCATTGGGTGTATGACCATTCAAGGTTTTATTCATGTAAATAGAACAACAATTATTCTCTGACTTTAAATGAATAACCGTATTGCAATAAACATGATCAAATCATATTCATGCTCAACGCAAACGCGAAATAACATTTATTTAGGTTTAACACTAATCCTGAAAGTATAGGGAGTGTGTGATCATGATCATATCAATCTTGGAACCACTTCCAACACACATCATCACTTCACCCTCAACTAGTCTATGTTTATTCTGTAACTCCTGTTTCGAGTTACTAATTTTTAGCAACCGAACAAGTACCAAATACTCAGGGGCTACTATAAACACTAGTAAGGTACACATCAATAACCTGTATATCAAATATACCCTTGTTCACTTTGCCATCCTTCTTATCCACCAAATAATCAGGGCATTTCCGCTTCCAATGACCATTTCCTTTGTAGTGTAAGCACTCAGTTTTAGGCTTTTGTCCAGCTTTGGGCTTCTTCACGAGAGTGACAACTTGCTTGTCATTTTACTTGAAGTTCCCTTTCTTTCCCTTTGCCCTTTTCTTGAAACTAGTGGTCTTGTCAATCATCAACACTTGATGCTCTTTATTGATTTCTACCTTCATCGATTTCAACATCACGTAGAGCTCGGGAATCATTTTCGTCATCCCTTGCATACTATAGTTCATCACGAAGTTCTAGCAACTTGGTGATGGTGACGAGAGAACTCTGTCAATCGCTATCTTATCTGGAAGATTAACTCCCACTTGATTCAAGCGATTGTAGTACCCAGACAATCTGAGCACATGCTCACTGCTTGAGCTATTCTCCTCCATCCTTTAGCTATAGAACTTGTTGGAGACTTCATATCTCTCAACTCGGGTATTTGCTTGAAATATTAACTTCAACTCCTGGAACATCTCATACGGTCCATGACGTTTAAAAACGTCTTTGAAGTCCTGATTCTAAGCCGTTAAGCATGGTGCACTAAACTATCAAGTAGTCATCATATTGAGCTAGCCAAATGTTCATAACGTCTGCATCTGCTCCTGTAATAGGTCTATCACATAGCGGTGCATCAAGGACATAATTCTTCTGTGCAGCAATGAGGACAATCCTCAGATCACGGATCCAATCCGCATCATTGCTACTAACATCTTTCAACACAATTTTCTCTAGGAACATATCAAAATAAACATATGAAAGCAACAACGCGAGCTATTGATCTACAACATAATTTGCAAAATACTACCAGGACTAAGTTCATGATAAATTTAAGTTCAATTAATCATATTACTTAAGAACTCCCACTTAGATAGACATCTCTCTAATCATCTAAGTGATCACGTGATCCAAATCAACTAAACCATAACCGATCATCACATGAAATGGAGTAGTTTTCAATGGTGAACATCACTATGTTGATCATATCTACTATATGATTCACGCTCGACCTTTCAGTATCAGTGTTCCGAGGCCATATCTGCATATGCTAGGCTTGTCAAGTTTAACCTGAGTATTCTGCGTGTGCAAAACTGGCTTGCATCTGTTGTAGATGGACGTAGAGCTTATCACACCCGATCATCATGTGGTTTCTGGGCACGACGAACTTTGGCAACGGTGCATACTCAGGGAGAACACTTTTATCTTGAAATTTAGTGAGAGATCATTTTATAATGCTACCGTCAATCAAAGCAAGATAAGATGCATAAAAGATAAATATCACATGCAATCAATATAAGTGATATGATATGGCCATCATCATCTTGTGCTTGTGATCTCCATCTCTGAACCACCGTCATGATCACCATCATCACCGGCGCGACACCTTGATCTCCATCGTAGCATCGTTGTCGTCTCGCCAACTATTGCTTCTACGACTATTGCTACTGCTTAGTGATAAAGTAAAGCAATTACAGGGCGATTGCATTGCATACAATAAAGCGACAACCATATGGCTCCTGCCAGTTGCCGATAACTCAGTTACAAAACATGATCATCTCATACAATAAAATATAGCATCACGTCTTGACCATATCACATCACAACATGCCCTGCAAAAACAAGTTAGACGTCCTCTACTTTGTTGTTGCAAATTTTACGTGGCTGCTACGGGCTTAGCAAGAACCGTTCTTACCTACGCATCAAAACCACAACGATAGTTTGTCAAGTTAGTGTTGTTTTAACCTTCTCAAGGACTGGGCATAGCCACACTCGGTTCAACTAAAGTTGGAGAAACTGACACCCGCCAGCCACCTGTGTGCAAAGCACGTTGATAGAACCAGTCTCGCGTAAGCGTACGCGTAATGTCGGTCCGGGCCGCTTCATCCAACAATTCCGCCGAACAAAAGTATGACATGCTGGTAAGCAGTATGACTTGTATTGCCCACAATTCACTTGTGTTCTACTCGTGCATATAACATCTATGCATAAAACCTGGCTCTAATGCCACTGATGGGGAACGTAGTAATTTCAAAAAAATTCCTAGGCACACACAAGATCATGGTGATGCATAGTAACGAGAGGGGAGAGTGTGTCCACGTACCCTCGTAGACCGAAAGCGGAAGCGTTAGCACAACGTGGTTGATGTAGTCATACGTCTTCACGGCCTGACCGATCAAGCACCGAAAGCACGGCACCTCCGAGTTCTTGCACACGTTCAGCTTGATGACATCCGTTGAACTCCGATCCAGCCGAGCCTCGAGGGAGAGTTCCGTCAGCACGACGGTGTGGTGATGATGATGATGTTCTACCGACGCAGGGCTTCGCCTAAGCACCGCTACGATATTATTGAGGAGGACTATGGTGGAGGGGAGCACCGCACACGGCTAAGAGATCAATGATCATTTGTTGTGTCTTTGGGGTGCCCCCTGTCCCTGTATATAAAGAATGGAGGAGGAGAGGCCGACCAGCCCCTAGGGCGCGCCAAAAGTGTGGAGTCCTACTAGGACTCCCTAGTCCTAGTAGGATTCCTCCTCCCACATGGAATAGGAAAAAGGGAAGGGAAAAGGAGAAGGAAGGAAGGGGGCGCCTCCCCTCCCTAGTCCAATTCGGACCAAACCATGGGGAGGGGTGCGGCCACCTTTGAGGCCTTTCTCTCCTTTCCCGTATGGCCCATTAAGGCCCAATACTAATTCTCGTAACTCTCTGGTACTCCGAAAAATACCTGAATCACTAGGAACCTTTCCGATGTCCGAATATAGTCGTCCAATATATCGATCTTTACGTCTCGGCCATTTCGAGACTCCTCGTCATGTCCCCGATCTCATCCGGGACTCTGAACTACCTTCGGTACATCAAATCACATAACTCATAATATAAATCATCACCGAACTTTAAGCGTGCGGACCCTATGGGTTCGAGAACTATGTAGACATGACCGAGACACGTCTTCGGTCAATAACCAATAGCGGAACCTGGATGCTCATATTGGCTCCCACATATTCTACGAAGATCTTTATCGGTCAAACCGCATAACAACATACGTTGTTCCCTTTGTCATCAGTATGTTACTTGCCCGAGATTCGATCGTCGGTATCTCAATACCTAGTTCAATCTCGTTACCGGCAAGTCTCTTTACTCGTTACGTAATACATCATCCCGCAACTAACTCATTAGTTACAATGCTTGCAAGGCTTATATTTATGTGCATTACCGAGTGGGCCCAAAGATACCTCTCCCACAATCGGAATGACAAATCCTAATCTCGAAATACGCCAACCCAACAAGTACCTTCGAAGACACCTGTAGAGCACCTTTATAATCACCCAGTTACGTTGTGATGTTTGGTAGCACACAAAGTGTTCCTTCGGTAAACGGGAGTTGCATAATCTCATAGTCATAGGAACATGTATAAGTCATGAAGAAACCAATAGCAACATACTAAACGATCAAGTGCTAAGCTAACGGAATGGTTCAAGTCAATCACATCATTCTCCTAATGATGTGATCCCGTTAATCAAATGACAACTCATGTCTAAGGTTAGGAAACTTAACCATCTTTGATTAATGAGCTAGTCAAGTAGAGGCATACTAGTGACACTATGTTTGTCTATGTATTCACACATGTATTATGTTTCCGGTTAATACAACTCTAGCATGAATAATAAACATTTATCATGAAATAAGGAAATAAATAATAACTTTATTATTGCCTCTAGGGCATATTTCCTTCACATACATATCTGCAAACTGTATGATCTATCTAAACCTTTGTCCTTTTTCTCCTTTGCTACCCGTGGGCATGCTTGTGCTGCTGTACAGACTTGTTTGTGCATGGAGTTGTGCTTGCAATGTAGGGTCTAGAGGCATGTATAAGGCACAAACGACAGCTCAATGGCAATTTTCTTTTATAAATGGGAAGAAGACGTTTGGACTCTTTTCCTTTTGTGAGAAGGGATCTTCCATTTTATGCTAAACTGAACATGCTTGGATTATGGTGCCCATCCAGACTCTCATTTTGCTTTTGTTTTATGATCAGGTTCTCAGGCAACCAGAGAAGCAAGATTAAACAATTTGGACAAACTATTGGCCATTCAAAACTGGATGATCATGACATCATCAAGAGCAATTCATATGTATGACTACATCATTCTCAGTGGTCCGTAAAAATATAACTAATTGTGAGCTATTGCACAAGTACCCTATGTTGCATTATGTTTGTTGCAAAATTATGGTGTTGCTGTGAAAGATCACGGATGAGATATTATTGATTCCAAGTCATGTTGTTTATGAGAAATCATGTTGTTGCTGTGATATAATTGATATTGTTGTGACGAGATATTGATCTAAAGTTAGGCAAAATTTATGTTGTTGCTATGAAGAATTGCTGCAAAATTATTTTCATGTAGCAAGTCCTTTTTAATATCATGTTGTTTTACTTTTAAAGATTGCATTTTTTTCACATTTGCACTATCTTACCTGAATATGGGAATCCCTCCATACCAAACAAGTTTTTCGTATGAAGGGGATTGTGGCTAGAGGGGTTTAGAGGGTTTCAAGGGGATCTGAGGGGATTGGGTGGAACAAGGGGATTCACCAAATCCTCTGAAATCCCCTCCTCCCCAAACCTCCCAAATCCACTCCTACCAAACAAGGCCTAAGGGATTAACCCAATCCCTGTAGGGGTTGGTTCCATGTGGGGAACAAACCCCCAGCAACCGAACAAGGCATAAAGTAATTTAAGTTTGTCTTTTATCGCGCCAACTGAAGTTGCCTGGTCACCGCTCCAGTTGCTGCCCATACACTGCTTAAATTGTTTATGAATTCAAAAAAATCATGAATTTGTGAAAAATTCATGAATTTATAAATCCCATGACTACAAAAAGGTCTATGAATTTTGAAAAAGTTCATGATTTCCAAAAATGTTCATGAATTTGAAAAATGTCCAGCAATTAAAAGTGTAATGAATTCAAAAACAGTTCCTAAATTTAAAAGAGTTCATGAATTCAAAATGTGATCATGAATTTGAAAAATGTGCATGAGTTTGAAAATAAAATAATGAATCACAAATCTATGAACAATGTTAATTTGCACATTTTGGAAAGTCTGCAAAAAGTTCATGAACTCCAAATCAACAAACACGAGAATTTGAAAATTTTCCGTGATTCAAAAATTGTTCGCAAATTCTAAAAAAATTCCACAAATTTAGGAAATTGTTTGTGAATTCAGAAATTTTTTACAAAATTGTAACAAATAATCATGAATTCAGAAAATGTCCATGAATTTGAAAAATGTTCACAAATTTGGAAAACGTTCAGACATTTTAAATTGTTCATAAATTAGAAACAATATCATGTAATTTGTAGAATGTCATGAATTTAAGAAAGTTCATATATTTTTAAAAGAAAGAAAATAAGAAGAAAGAAGAAACAAAAAGATGGAAGAAACAAGAAAAAAATAGAAAAAAAAACCCTGTCATATGACTAGAAAACCGAACAGAGAATACATAAAAGAACAAAACGTTCGGAAGCTTCCTAAACCGGTGACATGAGCGATCTGTGCTATTGTTGCTCGCATTACGCGATCCTTAGCATTTGCGCCCGAACATGAAAGCTCATTTCCTACTAGCGCTTGGCCGCAAACTTAGCAGTCCCCCACCCATAGCACGTCGTGCGCTCACGTGGCTTGATCCTTAACTGCTCACCTTTGATCATTGACTTGTTCGACTTCTTACCATTAACTAATTTGACTGTTGCACAATTTGCCTTTGACTTTCCTAAAATGTTAAAAATAAAATAAAAATAACGATTTGAAAAGTTTGAGAATTTTAAATTTTTCACGAACTTGAAAATTGTTCATGCACTTGTAAGGTTCATAAATTTTATTTTTTAAAAAAATTCATAAATTTAAAAACTATTTATTGCTTTTCAAAAGGAAATATCGGTTTTTTAAACATCTTGTTCAAAAAATTGAAAAAAGTTCATGAATTTGAAAAAATGGACAAGCTTTTCATAGAAGATCACAATTTTGAATAAAAATGATATAAAAATTTAAGAAATTTCATGAATTTTAGAAAGTTCGAAAATTTGTGTAACATCCCAAATTTTCAATTTGGAATGTTATACATTAGGTCATCATGCATATCATATTTTTCTCGCATTTTCCGATCCTAGCAAATTTCACGCAACTCAAGGACCCTCGGAGAGAGTTGGAAGTTTCATTATTTTCATATTTGGGAATTCTCAAATTTTGAAAATAGGATCATTTGGATTTATTTAATTATCTTCATAAAGTTTTTCCTATAAAAATTTTAAGAGAGGGAATAATATGACTTTCCCAATATTTAGGAAAAATGAAGATATTATAAATAAATCAAGATTTGATTTTGGAAGATTTATTTTGCTTAGGCAAAAATGAGCATTTTAAAAATTTATGCATATTTGCCGTTTTTAAAGTTCATTTTGTTCGTCTCATTTTTAGGAGTCGGGGAAAATTTGTTTTATTTAATTCGGAGTTCGTTTGGTATTTTATTTAATCCGTTTTGTTTCGTTTTAAAAAAAACAGCGCCCCCCCCCCCTGGGCCGAGGCCCAGCCGGCCCAGCACCCCGGCCCACCTCCCTCTCCCTCCCGCGCGCGGTCTCCCGCTCGCCGCCGCCGCCCGAGTCCC